>NC_056738.1:444346815-444646815 GCF_019279795.1 Protopterus annectens
CCTATGAAGTATTTGTGGAGCTGACTGCATATACTGAATTTTCAAAAATCTGCATTTTCCTAAAGGTTTAATAAACGTTCAAAACTTGCATTTTTTTAAATCTAACTTTATTTGCCAGATGGTTTACATCTAATATAGAAAATGACTTTATCATATGGCAGAGTTAAACCTTTTCATCTGTAAGGAATGATTAAAAATGACATTAGTCATTTTATTCAAATCTTGCATATCTATAGAAATGTGAATCTTTTCTTCATGAAAACAATTACATTTTCAACCATTTTGATAGCTGTGTGTGCTTCTTAATATCTTATTTTACCATTCACTTTAATTCCTGCTGATTTCTACATTTGCTTCTGGGACTTTCTTTGGAATATATTATACTGTTGTAACATCTGGGCTTATTTGAATAAAATGTTATTCTAGCAAGGTACCCAAGACCATAAAAAATCAACACATCATGCAAAATATCACTCCTGTGCTCTGTATAATATTCCTGATGGCTTTGAAACGTGTGTCCACTTTTCTACACATTCAGTCTGTGTTTCACCATGCGCAACTTCACACATATCAAATGAATCAAATATTAGTGGGATTATTTTCCTGAGTCAGTGCTATTTTTGAAAAGAATACCTTACATCTTCTGTTTATTTGTTCATGTCAATAGCTCCTTACCCAATAACTTTACCTGGAGTCCAGAGTAAGTTGGTATCAATTGCACAGCTTTCTTTTCAGTGTCTTTTGGCTTCAGTGCTTCAAAAGTATTTTCTGACACAATATTATAGTCCGCACCCATGTGTAGTTTACAGTCATCCCTTTGTTTATTAATCTGAGCTTATTTTGTCAGTTTGGCAGTCTTCCTATAAGTGCTTCTTTATTCTTTAATTTTACCACTTCTTCTCTTAGTACGGCAATACCAGTAGCAAACATTTGTTTTGTTGTAATGTTTCAGTAGCATTCACATTCTTTGAAACACTCTTTTACTTTTACATATCTATATGAAATCATGCATGTTACCACAACTTCTAATTAAATGTTGTACACTTGTTTCTGTCTTGTTTTTAGCCACGCCTACCTAGTACATGAAGCTGGAATTTCACCTGCACCACAATTTGTGCTCCCATACCTGTTTCTCATCATCATTATTTTGTTACACACTATTACTTTATACTTCAGATTTCATTTTTTTTTATTTCACTTGAGATTTCGTAAAAATGGCAGTATCTTTCACTCTGTACAGATCCACATCTTTAGATAAGAGCATATCTGCTTCCCTTAAAATGCTTCCGCTGGTCTGACAGTTTAAGTCACAGGTTATTTTGTTTCTTGATAAACAATGCAACTCGGATACTCTGATTGTTAGTTTTTTTTTTTTTTCACCCAGTAACATAATTGTATATTGTTTAAGAATTCTTCCCTCATGACATGCAGAAATGTGTCAAGCTGTACTGGATTTACTGATGAATAAATCAAATGTCTGAATCTGCAACTTCCACTAATCTTACTGTAAGAGAATGTAGCAGATAATTCACAGAGATTGCATTTGGACTAGCTTTCTATAGGTTCATAAGTGATTACTTGGCTAACAACCCTAAAGGACATTTTGAAGCCTTGCTATGCTTCCCAGTTATATAGGATAGGGTTTAATAATATAGCTTTTTATGCAAGGTATATGTGTGCATATGTGGATATAATATATTTACATATATGTATATATATATATATATATATATATATATATATATATATATATATATATATGTATATATATATATATATATATATATATATATATATATATATATATATATATACACACACACACACACACACACACACATATACAGTGGATATAAAAAGTATACACATCCCTGTTAAAATATCAGGTTTTTGTGATGTAAAAAATGAGACTACAATAAATTATTTCAAATGTAATTAAATCAACATGTGCTTCAACAAAGTATTAGTTTAAGTGTGTGCATACTTATGCAACCAGCTTATTGTACATTTTTTATTTTTTTTATATTTCTCCCCTAACATTTGTTTTTCAATTGAATTGCACAGGTTATAGATCACATTAAAGGTGAGAAAAGTTTTGAAATGATTTATTGTGGTCTAATTTTTTTTATATATCACACAAACCTGGCATTTTAACAGGGGCTACAAAGAAAAACAAAAAAGTACCAAAGCTAACACAGCTGAAGGTAAAACAATAAACTTTAATGCACACAAAAGAGAGTAAGCGCTTCCACGGTGTGCTCTCACCACTTCATCAGACTGTTCTAAACTAGTAACAAATGCAGTTAAATACCATAAGTTAATTAGTCAATTAAAGCAGTGATAAAAGCATCAATCATATATATTGATACTTGTTACTGTACCAATCTATTTTTATTCTCAGCATACTTTTTACACATTTTAACAGGGGCGTGTACATTTTTTATATCCACTGTGTGTGTGTGTGTGTGTGTGTGTGTGTGTGTGTGTGTGTGTGTGTGTGTGTGTGTGTGTGTGTGTGTGTGTGTATGTGTGTATATATATATATATATATATATATATATATATATATATATATATATATATAGGCCATATAATTTGGGCATGAGTGGTCACACATTTGTAAACTCTATCTCTCTAATATACACATAGGTGTCCAACCAGGGGCAAATTTTGAATTTTCTGTCCATCTGTCCAAGTTATGTTTCAGCAAGTGCAGGAAAGGATTTTGTGTCACATGGGTGGGAAGCTTGCTCCAGAGAAGTGGTAATCTGAGGGACATATCTATCCTTCCAGCATATCTTTTTTGTGTTACAGATGAGGTTTACAGCCCTGGATTGAGTATTTCAGATGCTGCTTATTTTGTGCATGAGTACCAATTCCATTAGAGAAGGATTATAGGATGCTTTGTAGGCCAGGAATTGATTGCTTCTCAGCAGTCTGCAGTAGACAGATTATAGGAATAGGGCTTTAAAGTGGTCCATGTGGGACATTTGTTTTATATAATATTTTCTTTTTGTGAGGAACCTTTGTGAAAGCTCCAGTTTTTACATATGCCTGGTGAGATACATACCGAAAGGGACATTGTCTTGAGTGACTGAGCTAATGAGGGCAGAGTACAATGGAGCAATGATATCTTTGGACCTAAATACCATACCTTTGATTATAACTTGCTCAATATAGAATGGTTTTCTTACTGTACTAGAGACATAATAGCCAAAGGGCTAGTCACTGCCCAGATGTGTTCCCAAATGCCTGTACACAGGGTCTATGCTCACTGGTATATTATCAATGTAGTAATTTCCCAGGACTGGCCATCTTACCAAAGGTTGCTGCTGTACATTTCTTGGCACTGAATTTTAGGACATAACTCTGGCACCAGTTATTAGTTTGTGTCTGGACTTCCTGGAAAATATTTTTGTCTTTGTGGGATTCTGCGACTGTGCCTGCTTAACCCCTACATTACCCATGGGCTAGCCAACTGGCTCACAGACAGGACCCAGAAAGTTAGGATAGGGGAGTCTACTGTGAATGTAGTCAGACAGAGGCCATTGATGTTGGTCTTAACTTCAGAGAAGATGATGCCAAAAAGGAACAGCCCCAGCACCAAGCCCTGAGGAACTCTGCTAGTGACTGGCCTTTTTGTAGAGGCAGACACCCCTATCCTGACTTCTTGGGTGGTGTTTGTGATCCAGCTTGCTATCCAGTAGAGGCATGTATACCTAATTGTTTCAGATGTCTTGGCCAGGTCAAGGTAGGCTGTATTCACGGTTTTGCCCTCATACATTGCTTTGGTAAACTTCTCAAAGTCCACCAGGCTGAGCAGGCATTGATCTGCCCTTGATGAAACTAAACTGGGTTGGATCCAATTTCTGAAGATTTCCTATGTTATTAGTAATCATATATATATATGATTCTTACCAAGGCTTTGCATATGAGACTAGTCATACTTCTGTCCTGCAGTTAATTGAGTTCATGGATGGCCTACCCTTGTGCAGAGGGATGGCAGTTGCACTCTTCCAGTCATTCAGCAAATGGTTGTTTGGAGGATGTGGTTAATTATGATTCTAGTGGGCCTGTTCACATTTCATGCTATTTAGAAGGCATACTTGAATATTATTTGGACCCACTGAAGAAGTGTTTTTGGTGTGGAGAGAACATTTTGGACATCTTCCCTAGTTGTAATTGGAGGGGAGTATTTCTTGAGATGCATCACAGGGAGAAAATGGGGTAAAGTTGGAGCTGCATTTATTAGCCGGTAGATTTGCTATATCCTCTTGTTCAGTATATGTGGCTACATTTACAATTAGTTCAGCACATTGTCCATAACTTCAAAGGCAATACACCATATTGATAAAGAATGCCTTGATATTGTCCTTAGCATGGAAGGCTACTTTAACCTCATATCTGGCTTTGGTTGACTTAACTAATTCCCTGTGTTGCTTATTTATCTTGAGGAGAGACTTCTTGTTTTGCTGGACATTGCACTTCCTAATTTTGGCCATGATTTTCTTCCTTTTGTTATACAACCTAATGATGATGATGTGATTCCACCAGTGTAGCTTGTTTTTTAAATTTATCCTTTGCTTGTTTTGGGTAGACACCCCCTGCCTCTGTGCAGCTATACTCACGGTTGTAAATTTTGTGTAATACAACAATTGATTAAGGATGGACAGGGTAGAATTATAGATGCCCATCCAGGGGTAGCCGAATTGGAATGGCAATTAAAGTTGGACGCCGCTAGTTTTCCCGGTATTAATGAATACATCAGCATTGCCCCAGTTTTAAAATTGAAACGTTTTATAGCTTAAGGAATAATTCAACATGAATTATGCTTTAAATCCATGTATTTTATGAATCATTTATGTTTTAAATAATTTTTAATTATCTTTTTAAAGTTATTAGGTAATGAATTAATTATTGGTGTGGGAAAATACTAATTTATTAAGATATAAAAGGGTGGGTTTTTAACAATTAGTTGTTCTAAAGAAGTCCTATAGGGTGGATGAAACCTAGGTAAACTCTGATTCTGCATTTTGATTGTGTGGTGTGCTGGTTAATAAAGTGTGCTATTACAGCTTAACAGAGTGTGTTTTGGCTTCCTTACCTTGCATCCGAGCTTGGTTTCTGTGGATTTTATTAATATTCCTGACTGAATCTAAGAGAATTACACTGTCCCCTAATAACTTACTAATAGAGCAAGGCAGATGGTGCGGTGAGTGGTTCTTGTTGTTGTTGTCAGGCCCAAGACCGAATGCAGAACGCTCTGTCTCACTTTGAAACTTCTCATAAAAATATCTAAAATATTACTGGTGGGATAGTTTGCAAAATGATATAATTTCTGGTCATCTGACTTATAGTTCCCAGGGAAATCCCCATTGCTGGCAGGTGGCAGTATTTAACACCCACCTGTAAAAATACACACACACACACACACACACACACACACACACACACACACGCTTTTGCTCAGATAATGCTGGAAGTTATAATGCAATTGCATTCTCCATGCTTTCAGAGTAGTTATTAGTTCACCCCAAAGACAATACAGAAATCTTCACAGTACAGACTTTGTCTCTGTCTGCTTTGAAACCTGTGAGATAGCATCTTTATGGCCTAGTCTCTCCAGTGATCTAATTTCAGACATTTTTCTAAAGTTTGCTGGACTGAAGTTATCCTTCCAGTTTCCTCTGTCAAAACATATACATTTAAATAGCTACAATAGTGCATGTACTTTCTGTTCTCTTCCATTAGGGCACACTGTGGATACGTTTTAAACATAAGCACTTTACAGCTACCTTGTCAGCACAAACATCTGTACAAAGCAGTTTGATATACATGACATACAGTTCTAATACACGTGTAACACAAGCATCTTATATAAATTAGTTTTATATTCACAAATGACACATAACTATTTACAAAATTTCAGTTAGCTGTGTTGGCAGTACCTCCTTTTTTTCACAGTGAGTATGAGCTTTGACCATATGCTTTTTATAGATTTCAAGCAGGTTTTTATCTTGAGAGCACAGATAGTGACTTGGGAGATAGTGATGTAGTTCTGAGGAGATTGAAGGACAGGTAGAAGGTTTATATAGTATTTTATAGGTTAGAAGAATTTGCATATGAGCTAGTTGATGTGGGAGAACTAACGAATTGAGAGCATGTAATGCAGAATAATGATGAACTATAGGTGGCAGGTTAGCTGCAAATTTAGCTATATTGCTCAAGTTGTGATTTAAAAGAGATCTGGATGTTAGTCAAAATAGGTGAGCCATAGAGAAACTGTAAAAGATAAATGATAGCTAGGGAGATTCTACTAGAAGGAGTAAGGATTTTTCCCCATATAACAGATCTAGCTTTTGATGATTTCTTTTATACAGTTTTATATGTGAAGATCAAACTTTAAGTTGTCATTTATGCTAACTCTAAACAATTTGGTATGCGTAACTACCTGAATAGCTGCATTGTTTAAAGAGGTAGTGTGGAAGTTACCTTAAGCCTTGGCATGGGACTTTGGAAAAATACTAGTAGTTTAGTCTTTTTAGGATTAAGAAAAAGTTGGTTTTGTTGTAGCCACAGTTCAACTGAGTTGATTTTTTTGTGTAATGGATTGTAATTGTAGTGGCCTGTCTGATGAGCAAATGAGTTGAGTCATCTACCTACTGAGTAAGACAAGCTTGCTGAGAGAAGCTAAATAGGTAATTAATTAAAATGTTAAATAGCAGTGGACCAAGAATAGAGCCTTGAGGAACACCTGTTTCAATTAGGAGAAAAGGAGAGAAAGAAAAGAGCCATTTCATGTATTTATATCATTCAGATAGGTAGACAGTCACAGAAGAGTTGGTTTGGAAAGGCCCAGAGAGCGTATTTGAGTCAGAAGTTTCTCATGTAACACTGTGTCAAAGGCTTTTCAGAGGTGTAGAAAACAGAAAAGATACTTCCCTTGTTCTCTAGCCTTAGTAATGGTGTTGGAAAGGTTGAGGAGAGCTGTAATGGTACTATGGCCTGGTCAGAAACCATATTGTGTTTGCGTTACAAGATCATTTTGCAAGAGGTACTGAAGGAGTTGCTTATGAATACACTTTTCCAGGATCTAAGAAAGGTGGGACAAAATGGCAGTTGGCCTAAAGTGAGAGATTTTAGAAGACTTTTTTTCCCCACAGGGAAGGGACATGGAAATTAACTAGATCTGCTAATGACAACTGAGACTGGGTATGCTATAGAGTCTGCAATGAGCTAAAAGGATTAAGCAGGGAGAACAAAGTTTGTTTCTTTAGTAACTGTTTAACATATGTTGTGGAGACAGGTTGGAGATTGAAGTAATGGATGTCAGGACTAGTAGAGCTTTGAGGTAGATTAAATGGTTGGGGAGACCATGGAAGTAAGAAATGCTATGATGTGGGTGAAGAAAGTGTTAAATTTGGTAACTTTTTTTGAGTGGGATAAGTCTGGATAGGGATTTTTTGAGGAAAGAAAGCCAGGTTGAAAAACTTTCTTAATTGCACTCCAGAATTTCTTTGGATTTTTCTTATGATTATCTTGTGTGTCAGAGTATTTTTTTAGATGAATGTGCTTCTTGATGAGGTTGTGCAACTCCTTGTAAAGATGTACAGTTTGAGGGTTTTATCTTTGTGCCATGGCTTCCATGCTTTGTCACATCTTTGTATGAGAATTCTTACAGAATCAGAAAGCTGGTGTTTGAGTATTTTTTACCCCTTTATTTCTAGTAGGGGCAAGGGTATTTAACATATTTTTATTTGTTGATAGCTTTGTCTAGGTGTAGGGTTTTTAGTGGAGACCAGTTGACTGATTTTAATAGATTATTGAATGGATCAGGATGAAAGAAAGATTTTAGTTAGTTCCATATTGATTTTTTTTTAGTTTGCGGAGGATTTCTCTATTGGTGAATATAAGTGATGGTCACTAAGGGAATTAGGTAGTACACCTGAGATAGCATACTTGCTGGGGTAAGAAACAAGTATCTAGTCAAGGCTAGAATTTTTTTGATTTGACTTGTTCAGTCAAGTAGGGGAAGATCAGCTGTTTGATCTTATCCAGGTTAAGACTAGTACTTGGAGTGTTAGACAATGCCAACATTGACTGGTTATCTGTGACACGTAAGACAATGGTTTCAATAGTAATATTTGTAGTGTATGATACCCAGTTTATAGCAGGTTATTTGAAGTCTCCCATTAGTATGGTATTGGGTTAAATGTAGAGTGACTCCAGCAGATTTAACTAAATGGTATGGGTTTCCTGGGCCATAGGACGGGGCCGATTGCTCGAAAATATATGGTATGGTACTTTGCTTCTTTTGAGTTGTATGTGGAGTAGCTCAAGTGTGTCCAGCTTTGAGGTGTGCTTTTTGTAAATTGAGAAATCCTTTTCCTTTTTTCCCTACCTGTGTGTTAGCTGGTTTAGTGGTTGGGTAGGTGGTCTAATGGTTAAGGTGTTTGCCTTACAAACACAAAGTGCAGGGTTTGAGTCTCACAAGGGATAATTGGCTAGGCTTAAAATGGCTCGCAAGGGCAGTTAGCTTAGTACTAATCTATGAACCTATGAACCTATTAAATGTGCAGAAAGCACTGTAACCCTGTATTGCCATGGAGCTGTCTGGCTTTACACCATGTGTCAGTAACTACATAGACATCTACATTCTCTAAGGTGAGGAGAGCTTGCAGAGAGTGGAGTATTTTTTAGACTCCTGGCATCAAGCAGTAACACCTTAAGATTATCCTGGGTAGGCCTAGCTATGTAGTTTTTCAGGTTGGTAATGCCTAAAAAGGTGCTATGGGGGTAGATAAAGTTCTAGTCAGTATTCAAAAGCCTTCAAGGAACATGTGGAAACCATTCCTGGCAAAGCAGTATGGTCTGTCCGTCTTTTCGTCACAGGCTGACAAATATTGTACTCCCTTAAAATGACACCAAAACTGAACCAATTATCTTTTGTACATATTGTGGCATCATCCTTGGACAAGGTAGAATGCTGCAAGTGCCAAGCTCATACTGGGCTGGGACAGACAGTCTGAGAGCTCCATCATACCTTTCTTTCTACAGTCCAGGAAGGTACATCCCAGGTCATTTACACCCATATGGACTATGACTGATTTATACTGGTAATTGTGGTTCTGTGACCTGACTGCATGCATGGTTTGGTAGATCTGGGCCCTTGATAGGCAAATGACCATGGCCCACTTTTCCCTCAGCCTGGTGACTGGGACATTGGTATGCCTCACAAAGGAGTCACCTATGACCAAAATATTGGGTTGTGTGGTGATCGTTCTTGTGTGTTTAGACATTGAGACACTGTGAGTTGAGGCTGAATTTGATGTGGTGGGTGTAGTTTGTTGTGTGTGCTTGCTGATGATATTTATTGTAATTACTCTGTTTAGGAGGTCATTGAGATTTGGCTAGATTACTTTTATGAGCCCAGTATGTGGGTCTGTGTGCTTGCTTGTCGTGTAGTTTGTGTGGCAGATTTTTGTGGTGGTGTGCATTTCTGACAACCTGCTCAGTATTAGGTAGTGACTGTATGTGAGAGCCTTGCTTCCACAGACAGTGTATATGTTAATGTCATGCAAGTGTGTCAGATTGTTTGAGAATTAGGTGGTTTTCTGGAAACATGAGACATTTTCTGCATTGTTTCAGGATGTCCATTTCTACCAAACTGGCTACAGAGATAGTAGGTAAGTTCATAATATGGTTTCCAGTATTAATATAGTAGGCTGCAAGGGGGTAGTATCAAAGGGGTTTTGGACAGTTTATCTAGGGGATATTTACGGCTGTAGTCAATGACAAGACTCTTGATTTTAAGCTGTGTGTAACACTGTAAGGGAGTACTTGAGGAGTTTACAGTGGAATACCTAAGGTGCTATGTGGGTATATAGAGGAAGGTGTGGTTCTAAGTCCATCTGTCTACATAATGCTTGAGGAAAAGCACGTTGCCACACAGGGAACATATGATAGCAGAAGAATACAATAATTCAAGGGAGCCCAGTAGCCAACAGCAAAACAGCACAATTCAAGGCTCTTCAAACAACCACAGGCCCAGTGAAATGTCCGACCACACTTACAGGGCACTCTCTTAATGAAGCTATCTTCCCTCTCCACACCTTCAGTATGTATGCATGCTCTATACTTTCCAATGGCATTTTTTGCATGCTTCAAATGGATTCAATTTAAAAAAGCTTAACTTGTCTGTGTATGTCCCAGGTAATAAGCTGGTAAATTCAGCACAGTATGGTACCGTATAAATATTGAGAAAAAAAACTGTTTAATTAGTTTAATTGTAGTAGTAATCCATTTGAAGATACAGGCACATATTTAATAGCTATAATACCATGGAGTCCAACTTTAATTGTTAGAAACAAATATCAGATACCAGGCAGATAGCTATTAAATAGTGTTTGTGCATCTTTCCAAAAAAGCATAACGCATGAAATTTCCACTTTGGAAAATGTTTTTAATTTCTATGCTCCTCATATTAGAATATTATAAGGAATCCCCTTCAAGTTGGCTAAGTTCCTGACATCAGCACCCCTCCTGCTAATCTGTTAATGAGGCTAACATTCACCTCATAAAGGAATTGCTGTTATTTGTGTGCAAAGCTCTGTCTTCGTGCGTGTTCACCTCTTTGCATCTGCCCAATCGATTGCTTTCTATCCTCAAGGATGGACAAACTTTTTGTAATTAAACTTTTTTTTAATTAATTGAGCGGAAGATGCAAACTGAAAGGAAACATTTTCCATAATAGTTATCTCAACTCCTAAATATGTTTTGGGGGGAGGGGGATGCTGATACAAATATAGTGTTCTATCCTGTTGATCATTTGTTTTGTTTATTTTGTGGGGAACTGTACTGTCACCATTTGATTTTATAATGATTACTGATTTGTATGAATTTGGTGCCACTTGAATTTCCAGCTTCAGACTCTTTGCCAATACATGCTAATGCAAATCCTGTTCTTATAAGAACTTTTATGCTTATAAGAGCAAAATTTAAAAATCTGTCTCTTATTTTTGGTCTTAGCCTTTGGAAAAGGTACACTAAAAAAGTGTTATTCTGGCAACTTCTTTAACTTCTAAGAGCAATATTTTAAATGTGACCCTTATTTTCAGTCTTATCCTTCAGAAAAAAATTTCTAAGTTTAGACCTATTTCATGATAGAATATTTTGCTGCTGATGTAGTGTGAGGTGCCTATGTGTCCTGCTAGCATTCTGCTGTTTGTTAATGTTGTAGTGTCAGGTGTCTGCATCTCCTGGTAGCATTCTGCTGTTTGCTAATGTTGTAGTGTGAGGTGTCTGCATGTCCTGCTAGCATTCTGCTGTTTGTTAATGTTGTAGTGTGAGGTGCCGGCATGTCCTGGTAGTGTTCTGCTGTTTGCTAATGTTGTAGTGTGAGGTCTCTGCGTGTCCTGCTAGCATTCTGCTGTTTGCTAATGTTGTAGTGTGAGGTGTCTGTGTGCCCTGGTAGTGTTCTGCTGTTTGCTAATGTTAGGTGTCTGCATGTCCTGGTAGTGTTCTGCTGTTTGCTGATATTGTAGTGTGAGGTGTCTGCATGTCCTGGTAGTGTTCTGCTGTTCGCTAATGTTGTTGTGTAAGGTGTATGCATATCCTGGTAGTGTTCTACTGTTTGCTGATATTGTAGTGTAAGGTGTCTGTGTGTCCTGGTAGTGTTCTTCTGTTTGCTGATATTGTAGTGTGAGGTGTCTGCGTGTCCTGGTAGTGTTCTGCTGTTCGCTAATGTTTTCGTGTAAGGTGTCTGCATGTCCTGGTAGTGTTCTGCTGTTTGCTGATATTGTAGCGTGAGGTGTCTGCGTGTCCTGGTAGTTAGTGTTCTGCTGTTTGCTAATGTTGTAGTGTGAGGTGTCTGCGTGTCCTGGTAGTGTTTTGCTGTTTGTTAATGTTGTAGTGTAAAGTGTCTGCATGTTCTGGTAGTGTTCTGCTGTTCCGGATTATGTTCTAATCACTACTCTTTCCTCTGGTGGATTGCTTCATTTTACTTTTGTAGATGTCCATTCCTGAAGGCGATCATTCACTTAATATTTTTGGGGGCTATATAAAAATACTGAAATGCATTTTTGGGGTATTGCTGCAGTGAATTGTGCTTTGGGCTCATGAAAGGAATCATTGCTGAGCAAGTTTTTAGAATTTTTACTTTAGGATTTTTGTCCTGTTTACCCTGATATATCTGTTGTGTGGGAAGGAATGGTGCTCATTGAGTATTAACAGTTTAATGAATGTTGTTAGACATTTGGATTATTTGCACTGGTGTCAGTTTCTTGTGATGGATATTATTTGGTATGTGTCAGACATATTACTGTTTCTTTTATAAATTCAATTTCAACATTTCACCAGTTGTGGGATGTCCTGATATCTAATACCTTGGTATAGTGTTTGTTCAGAGATTATATGATTCAGTTTCAAACTTTGTGGAATTCATTTATTTATTTATAGTAATCACTATGGGAGATATAACTCTGGCATTGTCAACCTTGGATGTATTGTAGAACACACCTTCACATGCCCAGTCATCATACATGTCAGAAATGGCTCTTCAGACCAGTGGGGTACTCTGCACCAGAGAAAATCTGAGTTATTTTCCAGAAATATTGTGAATGTCATATGTTAAGGACTATATTAACTTCAACCTTCGGGTATTTATATGATACTCCATGGTATGAAATGAGAGCATGCACAATGCTGAAAGTGATAGCCAGCGTCTAACTAGCGCTACTTAGCAGATATTTACATTTATTTGCCAATGAAATATGAAAATATGCATAACTTTAATAATTATATCAAAAACTCATAAATGGAATGACAGGTGTAAAACTACTTTGCAGAAAAATAAGTACATCTGCACAAACAAGTGTCACACTGATAGATGGGGTCCATCTACCATGGGTGCAGAGATATTAATATTTGTTTGCATAATTTATAATAATTCATTTTACGTATCAGATTATTTGTTCTTTATAAGAGTACCATTGCGTGTAGCTGACATATTAATGTCACCATTGTGAAGAAGAGTGTATTAAGAAAGTTTCTTACTTTAACTTTTTGTAACTTCTATAGTTTTTGAGATTTATATATTTTTTACAGGTAGGCTAGAAAACTGCAGTCTCAAACTTTTAGCTTAGGAGGAAGTTGTCTAGACTGCAGCTCTACAGGTGCCAGGAGGTGTGAAATTACACTTTGCTTGGGTGAGAAAGAGTTAATAGCACTGTGGCACTGTCTAGTGATTGAGAGGCAAGCAAGAGAGCCACATGTTGCAGCAATTTTTGAGTAACTCATTTGAATTTCTCTGAACTGGTTACCTTCTGCAGTTATATCAGGTGTTGTCCCTACTGATCTGTGTAAAACCATTGCAAAGATACCTATACACCTAAACACACAGAAATATGAACACAATCTGACAGGCATACACAGTCATCCAAACAGTTTCACACACACACACTGATGGAGTCCCTGTCATTTCCTTGCATGTACACACTGTCAAACAGACACACACAGTCACCCAAATACATTGACAATGTCACACATGCATATATGGGTGTACTTCATAAGATTGAAAACCCACTTACCCGTATCAGTAAATGTCAGGACAACTTCACCGAAACTACAAAACCAACGAACACTCAAATTACTGAGTAAAAATACCAGGTAAGTAACCACATGTCCGACATCACAAAAAAAAAAACAAAGCAAATTCAAACTTCCCATGTGGGGGGGGGGGGCTGCAACCCCTACATCCACCTTAACTAAATATGCCAACTCTGAAATTGCACTACAGTGGGGAAAGGGGCAACAGTCATGATGGTGGTCAAGTGATTTCTTTCCCAGGGTAACTTTTTAGTCATCCAAGTGTTCATTGTTTTGTGGTTTCAGTGAAGTCGTCTCAACATTTACTAATTCAGGTAAGTTGGTTTTAATTCATTAGAAGTACACCCATATATATATATATATATATATTTATATACACAGACCAATAAAGTTCCAGGCATGCCCTACACATGTAGATGAACACACACCCTGACATTAATTGACTGGTGTGGTGCTTCATATCATCTGCTTGCACCAGACTCCAGTGTGTGAAGACAAAGACAGAGAGAGTGCATTCAGTCACACTGCTGTGCTCCAAAGTAGCACAGTACAGCATGCCTTTGAATCCCCTATCATGGTATTTTGATCCCAGTGCAAGTCTCATGGGTAGAGCACATGGCTAACTTATATTAGGCCTGCCCCCAGATGGCAACATTTGAACATGTTATTACATAGTAGACTGCTGTTGTGCTTATTAGCCTTTGGATTCCTAGTACTGTAGCAATCTGTGAATTGCACACTGAGAAAGTCTGTTAGAAACCGGGATTGCATGGTTTGCTATTCATTTTTGTATACTTCACAATATGTATCTCCTGTCATGGAGCCCTCTGATATTTAAAGATGTATTCTCTATACATGCTATGAACAACATATGTACATTTATATCAGATGATGAAAAACCTGTCTTTTGTTTTATTTCTGCTGTAAGAAAAACATCATTTGTAATATCAGTAATGGATATTTCCTAATTGCATACCTTTGATACCCAGTGTTAAAGCTGTGAGGTATGTAGGCATCTCAGGCAATTTCTTTAGCCAGTATCGTACTATAGTACAGCATGCGTGATAAACTGTTTACACTTCTGGAATGCCTTCTTGTATGCACAACTTAGAAGGTAACACCCTGGTGAGTACTAAAAAATGTTTGTTTCATAACCTTAGTATTAATTTATGGTTTTAGTTGTGGTACTTAGTAAAACCAGATACTAAACACTGTATTGTATTGTACATCAAAGCGTTGTTGTTGCTCTGTTAACATATTACTTCAAATGTTATTGAAATCTGGATCAACAGTATCTTGAAAGTTTTTAATACATAATGACTGA
Organism: Protopterus annectens; assembly: GCF_019279795.1. Lineage (NCBI taxonomy): Eukaryota > Metazoa > Chordata > Ceratodontiformes > Protopteridae > Protopterus > Protopterus annectens. The sequence continues at coordinate 444,361,745 of NC_056738.1, forward strand.
AACACTATTGCTTTTCAGTTGAGTTATTCTGTTCTAGCAATACTGCTTTGTTGTTCATTTACTTTCTCAGATGATAGAATGCCTTGAATTATATGCACTGCATTAACATACTACTACTAGATAGATGCATTATTTTCTGTGAAATACCTAGATAGTAAATACAGGCAGCAAGAATCCCCCCTTTTTTACATGATTACAAATATATAATTTTAGGTAATATTTTCCTGTGGGTGTGGGGAGAGGGGAGCATAGCTTAAACCACAATTGTTCTAGTTCAGCTCTGGTATAAGCCACCATTTATCATGGTCAGTTATTTATCTATGTTTTAATCTGTGCTGCCTGTTTAGCTGTGCAGCTAGTACTTGTTAACACAGGTGCCTCACCCCCCTTTAAATATACTGTCTCCTTTATCCTTTCCATCAACTAGTGGACCGACTAAGTACACGTTACTGTTCAGTAATACAACATTCTACCCGTTCATGACTCTGTAAAGAATTTCCTTGCATAGCTCTTAGATGTTCCTCTCTCCAACCTGGAACTTGAAGCTTTTAATTTGATATCTTCTTGAAGGAAAGATCACTTTTTGAGACCCTTCATTTCTTCTAGTAGGATCACAGGAGATTACTAGGCTATTGACCCGGAGGTCATTTTAAGCCTAACCTTTTCATCCCAATGTAATACTATAGAAATGCTAGCCAATACTCAAGATTGCATCTAGTAATGACTGCCCATGTCCAGGTCAGTTGTGGACTCTATCCCCAGTAGCAATTTATGGTGCCCCATCCACTCGTCCAGGTGTCCCTTCAACAGTGTCATAGAGGTGCTCTGCTTCACATGAATTGGTAGCCTGTTCCAAAGTCACTGGGAGATAAATCTGTCCCTCCATCTTGTCATATTTAAGTTGTAGGCCATATTTAGTTTCATGAAATGGGTAGCCATAGTCCCATTTGATTTACGGATATGCATAAAATTTATTAGGTTTGGGTCTTGCATTGCTCTGCAGGCCAGGCATAAGTCTCCCCAAGAAGTCTACATGATACAGAGTGTAGTGAGAGGAACTTTAGTTGGTCTATGTAAGGCACATGCTGGAGTCCCTTGATCTTCTTTGTTAGAAACCTGTGAGGTCTCTCTAATTACTGCAGGTGCTTAGTATGGTACATGCCAAATGGGGTGTTATACTCAATTATGGGCTGGATAAGTGCAGAGTATAGGGGGGGTTATAACTTTTGCTTTTGAGGCAATGCCTTTACTAACAGTGTGCTATCTAGAAAGCTTTCCTTACTACAGTAGACACATGGTGATCAAAGTTAAGGTCGCAGTCAACTTATGATCTCGGTTCCCATACCACTTCATGGGTACATAGGGTATTGTTGTTGATTTGATAGTGTGAGGGGACTTTGTTTCTGCCAAAGGGAATAATGATTCATTTCTTTGCATTGAGTTTGAGACTGTGGCTAATACACCAGTCATTGGTCTGTGTGAGACCCTCCTGGAATATACTGACATTATTTGGGGATTCAGTGATTTCAGTTGTCTGCAAACTTGGTCAGCCACAACCCCTTAGTTTTGATCTGAACTTCAAAGAGTAGGGGGCCCAGCACTGACCCCTGTGGCACCCCACTGTTAACATGTCTGCTGGTTGATGTGGAGTCACTCACTTTGATAGTGTCTGTCTGGTTTCTCAGCCAGTTGGAAACCCATCTTACAATGAAGGTGTTTACATTCAGTTTACAAAGTTTATTGGTAATGCCTGAATGTGGGACTGTGTCGAAAGCCTTTGCCAGGTTGAGTTATGCTGTTTGCACAGATTTGCCCTCATCAGTGGCCTTTGTCAAGTTTTCAATGAAATCCACCAGATTTAACAGGCAGGATCTGCCCTTTTACAAAGACGAATTGGGTAGGATCCAGGGTTTGGAGGTCACATATGTCTTTATTTATGAGGTCCATAATGATATGTTCCTTTGCCTTACAGATAAGGCTAATCAGTCTTACGAATCTGTAATTCCCTGAGTCTGTTGTTAGGCCACCATTGTGGAGAGGAATAACTGTTGCTGTTCTACATTCTGAAGGAACAAAGCCTGTGGTTAGGCTGTGATTGCAAAGGGTGGTGATGCTGGTTTATATTTTAGCTTGTTTAGAAGGCAGCCTGGGATGTCATCTGGTCCCATAGAGCTGTGTTTTTTTACTTGAACAAAGCATGATATGTAGGGGGGGGGAGTTTGGGGGAATGATTGTTGTAAGTTAGGAGGGGGATAAGGGAGTGAACTTTTTACTAAACCTATCCACTAGCAAGTTTCCTATCTCTGGGGCATCAATGTGTGTGATACCGTTAGCCACTAGTTTGTCTGGGGTCCTACCATTTAGGTTATGTATGTGGCTGCAAAAGGCCTTATAGATATCCCTGGCTGTACTTGCTAAGTTTCTCTCAAAGGAGCCCTTGGAGGATTTAACAAGTTGTGTTATTTGCCTGTTGAGGCTGAGGAGGATGCTTTTCCATTGTTGAGGTCTTGCCTTTATTTTCTTGGACAGCAACTTTTTGCATTTATTGTAAAGTTTGTTGATACTGCATGTCCACCATGGCAGCTTGTTTTTACTTGGGGCTCTGGAATAGATTCTTTCTGGTATGATTGAGTTTATACACTTATGCAAGTGATTGTACAGGGCTTTAGTTTAAGCTTCGTTATAGTTACCACTTCCAGTTTGGAATGGGGCTTGGAATGTCTTTACACCTTCACCTAGGAAGGTATATTTTGCCTTGGTGAAGTTTTTTAGTCTGATTTCACCCTTTGTAAGTTCTAGTGTTAGTGGTCATTTTTAACTAATGAGGGTCCTACAGTTGCAGCAGTGCATCTGTTTAACATGTTGGTGAGGACCAGATGCAGAATGTTTGTTCCTCTTGGGGTATGACAGTTTTTTCCAGGGCCTTTGAGTTAACAAAGTCAAGGCACTTTTGCATTAGCGAGTTAGGGCTAGCATAGGTTTCCCAGCTGATGGAGAAATAATCGAAATCTCCCATAACCAGTGTGTTCAAAAAATTTGGATCATCTCCAGTTCGGTCAAGTAGGCTTAGTGACCCATGAATCACTGGCTATGGTTTGAATGGGGGTCTTACCCACTGTAACCTGGACCTGTAGTAACTCCATGGAGTTGTCAAGTCTTATTAGATGGGAAGTGAATTTCACTCTAATAAAGACTGAAACACCACCTTTGTTTTCACATGTTCATTTTGCAGTCTAAAGGTGTGGAAGACATTGTACCCTTGCAAGGCTGGGGGTACTCTCTGAGGCCTTGAACCATGTTTCTCTGACTACAGAAATTATCCACATATTTTAGTGACAGAAGTGCTTTCAGGAAATGCAGTTTCTGGTTTAAGCTCCTAGCATTTAGCAATATGACCCCTATTTTGTTCTGATTGGTTGATTTCACATTGGTAATGTCTTTGAGAACTTGCCTAAAAAAGGCAGTATGGAGAGGCAAGAGTCTTTGCCAGCAGCCAAAAGCTTAGAGGTGCCAGGTGCACACCGTCTCTGCAAAGCAGCAAGCTTTGTCAACCATGCCTTCCCAGGCTGACAGGAAATAGATTTCCTTGGAATGGCACCAAAAGCTGAGCCAATTATTGAAATCAATCATGTTTTCTTTTTGTTTATACTGTAGCATCATTTTAGGTGAAGGTAATATGCTGCTCAAGATTAGGGACATACCTGCCTGGGACCCATACTCAGAGAGCTCAACCATGTCTCTCTTCATATAGTCCAGTGAAGTATATCTTGGGTCATTTTAGACCAACATGAAATATAACACTCATAATGGTACTTGTTGTTGAAAGACCTAAGTGCATGCATGATGTGACAAATCCTGGCACTGGACAGGCAGCTGACTATGACCTTCTCCTTGCCCAACCTAGTGAGTGGGAATGTTTCACTATTGAGTCTCCAGTTACAAGAAGTTTTTTTTTGAGTATTGCACCTTACTGGCTTGATGGATGAGACACTACTGTTGCTGTGTTTCATGGGTGCTGTGGGGTCTGTGTTAGTTGTAGCAGTCTTGTGTTTTTTGCGGTCACTTGTGTTCCATTAAGTTTTTCAAGAGAACCTCTGTGTATGTGGATTTACGTGTTTGATGCGTGCTATGTGTATGATTAGTAGTACTGAGCATATGTAGTGGTGGGTGAGTTGACAACCTTCTCCGTGTTACTGTTTAGAGTGAGAGAGAGCATGGATTCTAGATTCTTGGTGTAAATACATCTCTCGTACTCTGTACTCTGTACTAGAGTGTGTCATTAGTAGAGGGTTGTCTGTGTACATGAAGCAATAGCTACACTGCCTCAGAAGACCCAAGTAAACAAGGTTGGCAGAAGAAACAACCATAGTCCAACTGTCCATAATGCTAAGTTAAAGACTGTTGTCACTAGGGTGGCTAATCAGAATTGATCATGGAGGAGCTCAGTGAATGGATATTTCTGCCTGGGGTTTAGGGAAAGTTTGTTGAGTTTAATTGTCTGGCTTTGGCGCACTACTGCTCGGCAGTGTACTGTACAATGCTGCACTATGCGCAAACAGGCAGATACCTCCTCAAATGCAGGGCCTAAATAACAGACGCTAAAAACTTGAAAGCAACTTTAAAAAGATTCAAAAGGAGCATCAAGAATGCTTATTCCAAGCCCTAGACTGGCCTCCCTTTCCAATCCAAGATGGCCTGGAAAACATGCTCAGAACAAGCAAACCAGTACAGACAGTTTCAGAAGCAGCAAGTCTGTATCTGGGGTATGCTACAACTACTAGCTACTCTCGTTTCAGTGGGAAACACTAGAGAATGTCCTAAACAGCAGAAAAAATAACAGTGAGATACTAAAAAAAGTTTAAAACTCCAGAAAATCAGCAAGGGGGCTCTAAAGAATGTTTTAAATAATTAACAGATCAGTTATTTAAACAAGTTGTAACATAGCCCCCTCCATTTACCTCTGTCAAGGAATCCATAACCAGGTTGGCTGACTCAGTGTTCCCATTTCAGGTCTTGAATTCTTTGTTAGTTTGTATTGTACCATACACTTGGATCTGGCATTCAACTCCTGATACAAGACTTGAACTACAGAACTGAAGGAGACTGTTCACATCATTTACAAAGTAACAGGATCACCTTCCTCCTCCTGAAAGATACCCCTTTTGATAAACATTTCCAAGTTTGGACTAGCACCACTGATACCTTGTTATATTGAGCACAGATATTTATTCTTATGACCATCACTGTTTCTGGGGTCTTTTAATCCAATGTAAAATAAATTATAATCCCTGCTAACAGCTGCTTCCTAACTATATTCCTTCATAACTTCTTGGTATTGAATCCATGTTTTCAGTTGTCTGAAGATTGCAGTTAATTAGCCAAGTCATCTTCTTTCCTGTGACATTTTATTGTATTAAAAAGCTGACTCCTTTGACTGAGATGAATACTTCTGACCCATATCAAATACTAATGGTATAAACCTTGAACTGTATTAACCTCATTGTCTCTCTTGGTCTACGATGGACATCATTTCTTTGGTGCTGAGATGTCCTTCCACTAGTACACTTGGATGTCACCACAAATTCAATGTGTAGTCCATTTTGCTGTCTTATTGCCTATACTAGCATATGCCAGTACACTTCCAAATACCCCATGTAACTCTGAGCATTTGTACTGCAGTCCAAGTACAGGGCCTCAACTGAATACCATTTACCTTGCTTTTGATTGATAGAATATATAAATCTGTGGTGCTGAAACAGCAGAGTACACCCTACTGATTTTTTTTTTAATTTTTAAACTGATATCCCCTGCCCTCAAGTCATTGCTGCACTAAGGCTGCTTATGTGCCCACCCCTCACTCGGGAACCAGTCTTAATTTCAGGCCTCCCCCATCCTGCATTAAAGTGACCAGGCTAACGGAAACCCAAAGGAAGAAAGTCAGGGTCTCTCTAACAAAATCTGCTCCACCTACATGTATGTGACTGAGTTTTATGCATATGAGCTGTTTTTTTATTTTTTTATTTTTATTAGCATTTTGTGGTGCACACACTAGCAGCCCACAGCAGTATTTTCTCCCTTACTGTCTCCCCTGTTTTTGCCATCCCCTTCCCCATTTCAGGTAGCTCTATCTTTTTCTATATTTCACAAGAAAGCCACTAGGTGGCACTACATACCCACTATTTTTGTTTCCCTTACTCCTGGTAATATCATGTTCCCTTCCCTTGTGGCGCTAGGGAATTGAAATAATTTTCCAGTGCCTTTTATCTCCATATCACTGTACTGACCTGATAAAGCCTAGCAGAGTTGAATAAAAATTTAATCCCAGTGTTAAGCTTGCCTCCTAGTTTGCCATCAGCTCTGGTGTACAATAGGGAACTTGCTACTAATTGTTTCTCAGACTTCTCTGCATGCCTCTCCTGGTTCTGCCAGCTCTACCCGCTCCATTCGTCCTACAGGCTCACTCCACTCCCCTACCCTGTCCCCAAATTCCACCCACCTCCGGTATCTCTACTCTTATAGATAAACCACACCTACCTCTCTAACACTATATCAAAACACCCCACCCAAAACTAATTATCTAATCCACCCCTCCCCAAACCGCTAACCCTACCCCTTCCTTTCTAAATCTAACCTCATTTCGGCATATCTCACCTAATAAGTACTCTATTACTAGCTCATTTCTATTCAAATATCCTAAACAAACACTATGAACACCAATCCCATCTTACTACTAACCCAAATACTCCTCCTCGCCACTTTAGCATATCTAAACTATCTAACCCAACCTCTCAATGCAAGTCACTTTCCCCCATTTCACACAACTATCTCATCCTCCACAAAAGTCACTCACTCTTTTACCCATATATCCCCAATCTTCACTTCCTCAACAATAGTGTACTCTTCTCCTACAAACTCGTATCTAACCCCAATAAGATTACTTCCATCCTTACTAGCACAACCCCCTTAAAACTAGCAACACATAAACCAAACAGTAAGCAATTTATATACCTCCTCTTACATATTTGTAAACTTATCTCTATCCTTCTCTCTGGGGACATTCATCCAAACACTGGCCCATCTCCCCCACATGACTGAACCCCCTCTCATAACTCACCTCATTCTACTAGCAATTTCCTTTACTTCACATCCCTAAATGTTCAGAGCATTTGTAATAAAATCCCTAGCCTCCATGCATGGCTCCACCACAATCAACCAGATATCTTGTCCATCTCTGAAGCCTGGCTTAAACCCCATATAAAAGACTCTTAATTAATATCACCCAGCTACTGTATAATTAGAAAAGACTGGACCCACAAAAAAGTTGGGGGGAATCACTCTTTTTTACTCATCTTACCTCTTAGTTACTCCCTATACCAAACCTATTCCCCAATTTGCTAATGCAGATCTAATTCTAGCCCTACTTCAGGTAAACAAGCACAGACATATTTGCGTAGTCTCCCTCAATATCCCTCCTGGAGATAATATCCCAATCCTCGAAGATATTCTCTCCTGATTCTCTAACAACATTACCAATGAGACTATAATTCTGGGTGATGTTAACATCAATTGGGCCACTATTCAATCCCCCACAAACTCCATAAATATAAATCTATATAAAATATATGGAAATAAGATAAAAAGTCCTTGAAAGGATAAATACTTAGTTGCCAAATGTTGACAAAAACAATAATCCAATAAGTAGCACAACAACGAAGCAGCCAGGCACTTCCTTGTATTTCCACAGCATAAAATCTATTATAGACACAGAATAAAAAATTCTTATCTAGGAAAGGATACGTAAATGAAGTCAGAAATCAATAGGATTTTCTGACTTCTTATATATATTTATATGTTAACTTGTCCTTTATTTTATGTGTGCACATCTTTATAAATGTTGTATATAAATGTTATTTTTTATTTTTTATATAAAGAATTTTTATTCAGTAATATATTAATTTAAAAATATTTAGAAAATGTGCTTATATCTTTAGTTCGATTCATGCTGGTCATAGAAATGCTGTGATTGGTAGAAGAACATTATAATTAGTTTATTTAAAGATGTCAGTGTGTTAATGCAGTTTTATGGTCTGAAGAAGCTATTTAGCGAAAGCTCTTACCGTTCCTATATAAGATTGTTTTATTCTGTGTTTATAATAAATTTTATGCTGTGGAAATACAAAATAGTGTCTGGTTGCATTGTTGTTGTGCTTCTTATTGGATTATCATTATGAATCTATATAACTTCTCTCAGCTCATCAATTCAACTAACAGACCTTCTAAGGACCTCTCCATTGGAAGCATCCTAGACTGGATCCTAGTTTCCCACCCTCACTATATTTCAGATAGTGGTATCCTTCCTGACCCACTTGGGGACCACTCTCCCACATTTGCCAGTTGCTTTATCTCCCCCTTACAGCTAACTCATACCTATATCTCCACTCTGTCCCTAAAAAATTTTAACCCTAAGACATTTTCAGACTCACTAAAACAAATAAACTGGAACCTACTAAAACACTTCCCTTAGACAATGCAGTTTCTTATTTCAGTACAACTTTCTTAAACTTACATAACTACTTTGCCCCCCTAAAAACAAAAGGCATCAAAAGTAATCCTGTCCCTTGGTTAACCAAAAATACCTTAGTCTGCATGCGACTCTGAGACAAAGCTTGGAAATGCTACAATAAACACAAAACAACCAGTACCCTTAATGAGTATAAAACCCTTCATAATAAAGTAAAAAAGAAAACTATTATCTCTGACCGCAAAGCCTTTTTTTCCAATCTTCAATCCAACCACAAATCTAACCCAAAAAAATTCTGGGATGGAATCTCCTCTCTTCTCAGCCCAGGCAGAAAAGGAAAGCCCTGCCTTGTACCAAATGCCTCTGACCTAGATCTAGCTACTCAATTCAACCACTTCTTTACCGATTCCATAGCCAAACTTACATCATCCTTCAATAAAAACCCCACTTCCTCACCCTTACCTCCACCCACCCCTTCCTCCCTTATATCCTTAGCTCCCAAACTCATCCCTTCTCTATGAACTCCCTCCACTATAAAAAAAACTCCTCAAAAATTTGAAACCTTGTTCTAATGGCCCTGATGAAATACCTTCCTACTTCCTAAAAGTAGCCACTGAAGCTTTTGCCTTGTCCATCTGCATTCTACTTAATCGATCAATTACAGAATGCTGTGTTCCCCAACTCTGGAAAAGGACTTTATTATCCCACTACACAAAGGGGACAACAACAACAGTATCTCTTTCAACCTATTGCCATCTTATCTCCTATTTTTAAACTTCTCAAAAAATGCATCCATCTGCAACTTTTATAAATAACCGTCTTCTAGCTCCCACACAACATGGATTCAGACCCAGTCATAGTACTACCACCACTCTCCTCTCCTTCCTAGAAACTGTTAACAAGGCTCGCGACTCCTGTCACATTTTATCCACCCTCCTCCTAGACCTCTCAAAGGCCTTTGACACCATTTCTCACAATATTCTCATTACTAAACTCTCTCAACTAAACCTATCCCTTTCCTCTGTCAACTGGTTTTCCAGCTATCTCACGGATAGGCAACAGGCAGTCAAGTGGAAGAACGCTATCTTCCCTTTCTTCAACTCCCCCACGGGTGCCGCAGGGTTTAATTCTAGGACCCCTTCTCTTTAACATATTCATAAATGACTTCCATCAGGCCATCCCTAATGCCAACCTCATCCAATATGCAGATGATTCAACAATAATCTGCTCTGCTGTCACTATCCCCACCCTACAAAAATTACCCAAGAAGCCTTCTCTATCACAGAACAATGGATGCTAGACAACCACCTAGCAACCAAAACCAAACTCATGATATTTACCCCATCCAAAACCACCGCCCTAGACATTAACTCTTCCTCTGTCACTAGTCAGAACAACACTCCCCTAGAAATGGTATCCAGTGCAAAATTACTAGGAAGTCTCATTGAAGATCAGCTAAAATTTGACTCCCACCTACAAGTAAATATCAAAAAAACTCACAAGAAACTAGGCATGCTTTACCACCACAATCATTATATCTCTCCCTCCACCAGGCTCACACTCTGTAACACATACCTAATCCCATCCCTCCTCTATGGTGCCACAATCCTTACTAAACTATAATCATCCCTCAAGACAAAACTCTACTCTTGTTACAACAAAATTTCTAAATTTGCAAAAGGCCACAGATCCTCTACCCACCACTGCTGCCCTTCTTCAACTGAATTGGCTAGAGCTACCCAATTATCTCACCTATATTCAACTTATCCAAGCTCACAAACTTATCTTTAGCCCCTCTCTCTTCCCCTCCCCTTGCCTGTACCGTCAAACTGTACATTCCAGATAGGCTTCTTAGATCTAACTCCAAAAACCTGATTTAACTACATAAACCAGTCTGCCCAGCAGGCAAGCACCTATTATCCTTCTCCCTAGCATGCCACTGGAATTCTCTTCCACCCCTCATCATCCGTACCACTTGCCAACTTCCTTCAAAACCTTAATTCATTCACACCTAGCATCCCAGTGGGAATGCTCTTGCTCTCATCTCTCATCCTCATCCTCATAAAAACCCATAAACTCATTTCATTTCCTACAAGCTTTTACATCTGTATACAGTCTCCTGTTGCTTTACATCTGCTATAAATCAACTGCAGGAACCAGCACATTTTGTAAATACTTTCAGAATTCTGCTTTTACTTTGCATAAAATGTCTGTTTCAAATGCTAACCTGCTGAACTTTTTAAAACTTTTGACTGTTTGTAAACAAATCTCTGTTTTAGCATTTGCATTGTTTCCTCAATTGCCAACTTACTACATTTCTGAAATTGTGTTTTTATAATATACCTAGTTTATGTAATTTGTAATGTTCTGGAGATCTTCTCCCCAAGACTCCATTGAAAACGTGCTCCTTGAGGCCCAATGGACCATCCTGGCAAACAAACTGCAAATAAATAAATACATTTACTGGCCTCCCTAATGATTGCTGACCGTTTTTTTTTCAGAATGGTATACAGAGGCGTTTGCTCAATTAGCATAAGGCTTGCTAGTGCATCACTTCTTGTTTTGCTCTGGTTATCTTTTGTGGATTAATGCTACAAAAGCTATTTGTTGGCCCATTATTGGACTTTGAACTGCGGTGGTGCTGCTGTGGTAGCATTGTCGCCTCATAGCAAGACGTTGTCCCATTCGATTCTCAGCTAGAGCGTCTTCTGTGCGGAGGCATACGTGAATGGGGCATGCCTTCGTTGAAGGTTGTGCGTCAGGGCTGGTAACCCGGTATGTGAAAATCCACTACCTATCATTAGCGAACCGGAGTTCCGCTGTGGCGACCCCTAACCAGGAAAAGCCAAAAGACACAAACAAACTCCCAAAGAGGTACAGTATCAGTAAGTTGGTGAACTATCAGAACCACAGCAGGCACATTCAGTATATTATGATGTGTTCTAACTCTGTTTTCCTGACTTTTCTATTGCATCTTTTCATCTCTGCTTGCTTCAAACAGCAAATATATTTAATCTGAACATCCCTATATGATCATTCTCTCTCTCTTCTCACTCTTGTATTTTAGCCTTACCATTTGGGCTTTGCCATCGCCATGTTTTGAAAGAGACAGTGCTTTTGTATTTTTTATTTTTATTTAGGAATTGTGGTGCTGCGGTAGCGTTGTCGCCTCACAATAAGACGCTGCCCAGTTCGATTCTCAACTAGAGCGTCTTCTACGTGGAGACATGCGTGAATGGGCATACCTTCTTTGAAGGTTGTGCGTCAGGGCTGGCAACTCGGCACGTAAAAATCAACTACCAGTCATTAGCGGACCGGAGTTCCACTGTGGCGACTCCTAACTGGGAAAAGCAGAAAAGACACAACAACAACAACATTTAGAGAATTGGCGACTTGTACATCTCCGCTTTAATTGGAGAACAAAAGTTCTCTAGCACGGTGTTTGTACAGGTAATAACCACTAAAAATGAATCTGCTGCTTCATGGTAGCATATTAAGCTGCCATGGAGCTCAGAGTGTAAGGAGATAATGGCCTCTATTATTTTACACTTGCTAAGGAGTGATTTTGCTGTTTAGTGAGTGTAAAATTAAGCAAACAAAATTTAAAAAAGTGTCTACGTTTGTCTGTGTATATGCGTGTACGCATGCATGAAAATGAGAGTGAGGTGATCAAACCAGTATTTTACACTCAGCAGTGCTTTTGCTGTTTAGTGAGTGTAAAATTAAAACAAATGCATACATTAAAAAAATGTGCGCGCGCATGAGTGTATGGGTCTGTTTCTGACTGCATGTGTGCATGAAAGCAGGTGTGTATGTGTGTGTGTGTGTGTGTGTGTGTGTGTGTGTGTGTGTGTGTGTGTGTGTGTGTGTGTGTGTGTGAGTGAGAGAAAGAGATTAAGCAGTAGATGCAACTCATTTAAACTTAAAAGATGTGCACGCCTCTTAACCTCTTGGCTCAAGAAATTTGGATAACGCATAATATAATGGGAAAACAATGGCTGAACAATAGGGGCAGAGTTTAAATATTGCTCTTATAAAATTAGAAAGTTGCTATAATGACAGGATTTATGTTAACATGCATTTTCTGGAGGATATGAAATCTGTGCATGTCACCTCAGGAACAGCCCTGATTTTAACTCACATTTTAACTCTGCCTTCCTTAATCCCAACTAAAATTGGTGCATTTTGGAGAAAAGATGGTGAATTACATGTAATAAAAAATGACAATAATAGAGTTATAGATTTATTTTTTTGTACTTCAGGAAATGTACATTAATACATGTTCTCTTATGCCTCTGGCTTTGGTCCTCAGAACACCCCTGGGCAGGAGTTATTTACACAACAAGATACACCCTGGAGGCAATTATTGCTTGCTTACTAACCAAGTATGTGAACTGGTCCTTTTTGCACCCTTTTCTTCTATGACCTTGACCACAATGCTAAAGGTCAAAACTGAATCATGGACCTAGGAGCTGTACATCTGAGATTTTATCACTGAACCACCTTGCTTATATTTTTATGCCAGACTGTCCATATAATTTGGTAGCCTTGACTTAGTGTCTTATTTCTGTAGATGCATTGCAAACATTTTCTCCAGTACCTTAAGTACAATACTGTAATGGCATCTCTCATAATACAAATGCCACCCCCACCTCTTTATATATATATATATATATATATCGATGTAGTGGAAGTTGCAGTTGATTCCTGGTGCTGGGTTTCCCGTGCCTAGATCTGTCTTTTAATTGTCTGTCAGAAACAAGGGTGTAACCAGAAATTTCACTAATGCCAATTGCTTATCCCTCATTTAATTCATGCTATTTATTACCTCTTTTGCCACCTATTTGATAAAGTAAGCAGTTTGCAACATTGAATAACTAATTGCTAATGAAAAATGCATGTGTCATGTTGAATGGATTTTTACATCTTTTGAAGATACTGACAAAAGAATCAGATATACTTTACAATGAAACACAAAGACAAGTTTACTATTATGCAAAGCTGTGAAGACCAGCTTGGGTACTAGGCAAACCTGCTCTGATCTGTAATTCAAATATTTTCTAGTGGCAAAGCTCTGCACTAATAGGCAATGTTGAGACTTGATGCCACATGTAAATGAGGTAGTAATGAGTATGACTACTGATAATGAGGCCTGTAACCAGCCCAGTGTACTGCTCAGCTAAGATACTTGATTAGTGCAGATGTCATGCAATCCATTTAGGGGTGCCACCTTTTCAAATGCCCAAATTGGGACATTTTTGGTACAAACGTCAGATTTTGCAGGGCAAAACATACCCACGGCCAGTACAAAAGACAGAATTTCACATTTTTCCTAAACAAAAGCTTATTCTTGTAGCATTTTAGTTGCTTATTCTGTTTCTTATCACAGTTAGGTGTTTCACATACAGAATAACTGTTTTATGAAACTATTACATTACATAAAATATAGGAAATATATTTTGTCCTAAAATCTCAGGACATTTGCCATTTTTTCAAATTTTTTGCAGGACACAACTGCCCAAAGATGGACTGTCCCTTGCAAAGTGGAACAGGTAGTAACCCTAAATCCATTATATGTAGGATACCCTGAATAGCAGTGCAAAACATGTATAAGTGTATGCTTCTATATTTCAGTGAGAAATCAGCTGAGGAATTTGAGGCACATTTAAATTGTCTTGGGAAGTTGTAATGAATGTGTGTATGGGGTATGTGGTGCTTTCTGTTTGTGTGTTGTCCACTGTAAGGGTGGTATCTACAGATATTTATAGTCTTGTAGGATCAGTGCATACTGACAGAGCAGTCAGTTTCTTCCGTTCAGTCATACAATATCCCGAGAGAGAGGTGATGCTCTTGTGAAAATGTGCATGGCTGTGACTCCTTAAATGGCACATCATTACAGTTCAGCATGTTTGTCCAGTGTAAGTTGCTCTGTTGCATCACTTTCTATAAATCCTAGCTAATAGTGACTTTCTAACGAGAATGTAATAACTCAGAAGAAAGAGCTGCGCATTAGCTATTACATGGTCTATGCCTGGTTACTCCCATGATGACTTGACTTAAATATTTCCTCTCTGATTTAGCTCATTAACCTGCTATAAGAGGGTAACTTCCTTAAATATGAGATGAACTGTGGACAGGAGTTGCAGTGCCTTGCAAGCCAGTCAAACTCTCACCCACACCACCACCAGTATCTGCATTGTACATCTCTGCTGGTCAGGTCTTGCTCAGCGGACATGTCTAGAGAATATAGAAGGATATGTCATTGCAAATGAAAGTAGAACCTTGTTGTCCTGGGTTTACTGCAGCAAATGAAAATGATCAGTATGCAAGAAATCACTTCATGGAATAGTGAAGCTTTGTATGCAGAGCTGTCTGACAGTCACAGATTTATGCTATGTTTAAGCTCTGCAAAGCAGTTACTAAATATATGCTACAGATATTATTCCCTTGAAGGTTTGGGTTTGAGGACTGCATCCTTACAATTCTATACTAACAGTATATAGTTATGTCACTGAATTAGGCTGCAGTCGTAGAAACAGAAGTAATTTTTGGGGGTCATATGTCTGACAGACAAGGACAACATCCTTTCCTTTTAGAACCAGAAACTGATATGGACGTATGTGGCACACATGCCATAAGCCCCACAGTGTTTGCACATTGCTCATCCCCAAAACAGTCGCTGTGGTATCCCTGAAAGTCTCACAAACCGAGTATGTCAATATACTGGGCCCAAAAACAAATAATGAAGAAGCATGTCTGTGTGGAAGATCTAAGATTCCCTAGAGTTCAGGCACCTAATAAAAAACATACTGTGAATATCTCACCTAATATCTGGTGGTAGAAATACTTTCTTTAAAAACTTTCCAAAATATAAATCCACTAATGAAAGTAGGGAAGCACAAGCTAGTTCAAAATGAATCTTTATTAAAAACACACAAAGAAGCTTATCCAAATAATAGTTGAAAAAACAGAATAAAGTGTACATCTCCTCTCATTCCTCGCTCAGATGCACCCAACACATTTATCACTGCAGAATGGTACTAAAAAGGGCTTATCTTTCAAGAAATTGTCACCAAAGACTGATTTACCATCATTTTTATTTATTTTAGGCTGAGCTAAAGCCTTTTTTCAGCAGAGGGCTGGGAGAAAAGCTCCAAAACATACAAAATTACTATAGAGATATTCAATAAGTTATAAATCTCTTACAGTAGTTACCCAGTTAATGCAATACAATAAACAAAAACATGGTAAAAGTTAAAGCATAAGAAGGAAAAGTTGTAGTTTAAAAAAAAGTTAGCTACATTAGTACGCTTTTTGACATTCAGAGGAGTTCAGTTTCTAAGTTTTCCCTGCAATTTTGGCTGCCATCCCAGTTGATTTTAATTTGCTTTTCACTCTCTCTTTCAATGGTTTGGCATATATCTGAATGAAAAGCTAGCATTGCCTACCTTGACAAATACCACTATAGAAGATGCTCTGTGGAGTAACAGACTTGTGAAATAACTGTTTGTCACCATTGTGAACTATATACTCATTCCAATTAGCTCACTTATTGTGATTCTGAAGGGGCTGTTGCCTGGTTTACATTTGTTTGTTTACCATTCAAAGAACCACAGGTAAAGGAACATCTAAGGAATTATTCCATGGGTAGATGGTGTAGCACTACAAAGTTTCTAGAAATGCTTATAATTATAGGGTGCTATGCACAGTCTCTGTACGTAATGCATAGAGCAGAGAAAAAGTACTGTGGAAAATGTGCACAAAATGTCTGAACACAGTTCATTACAGAGTAAGGAAGGGGCTGGATATGACTTGCATTACATTTCATAGCCTTTGCCTAGGGTACACTAAAGGTATGCACACAATCGGGGAAAAAGTATTTCTCACTCCAAACAGAAATCAAAATCACTGTTCTGGCGCACCAAGGCCATTACCTAACAAAGCCCTGCAACACAGATCAAGATCACCTGGCTACCAGTGGTCACAATGTCCTCCAGCACACAAAGATGTACAGTACTTTTCAGTGTCAGTGTAAAGCTACTCCAAATAAAAGGCAATCCCAGATATGTAATACACCACAATTAAGTGACTGTATGCAGAGACCTAAACACATCTCTGTATATATTTTGTTTAGTCATATTTATGTACAGTTTATACATATCCCTGACAAAAAGACTAAGTGGAAAAAAAAAAGACATAAAATGTGAGATAACATCCCCATAACAGAACACTACGTGTTATGATGCACGTTTGTTCTGTAGTTACTCAGTTGTGCAGCTGAGTGCTACTCTCCTTATAGAACAGACATATATGGCCTTGAATCCTAGTACCACTTTGACATCACAGACAGAGGACCTGAGGTCAGTCAGATACAGCTGACATCTGGGATGCAGGAATGCATGAGTTGCATATAGAGTCTGAATACTGAGTAGAATGACCCATTTCTGGGATCCCGTACCTCATTCATATGTTTGTATGACTGCCTTGGCATGTTTGAGTATTTATTTTTCTGCTATCAGACTACATACATCCCCTTCCCTAAGGGCACTCGGTACACTAGCAACAATGCTATATGAGCTGGTAAACTGTTTTATGTGGTAACTGCACAATATTACTGCAAAGTGCAGGGCTTGTTGTGCTGTGTGCACCTGCTGTCACTGACGATGCACTCCAGTTTCATCACAACACAAACTAAATGTGAGACATGCTTGCATGCACACACAATACATGCTCATATACAAAAAACTGTATTTCTTTGTTTTGACACACTAATCACTGCATAGTTTTCAAAAATATCTCCTTTAAATTGCTCATACCATGAGACTTTAACATTTTAAAATATTCTGTGTGTGTTTTTAATCAAATATATATAATCTCCACAAAAAAAAATTTATATATATATATATATATATATATATATATATATATATATATATATACACACACACACACACACACACACACACACATGCATACATACATATACACACACAACAATTTAGGGGCTATATATAAAACAATTTAGCTTCAGTTAAATATACAGTTTGGAAAGATTTTCAGGTAATAACTGATATTTAATGATAAAAATAACGCATGGAAACGGAATGTTAAATTTAAAGAAATATACTGGCTTAATTGTTTTGCATTTTTCCTAATTTCTTTCTAAATATCTGTGCTTTGCTCTAGGTGCTTAATGTATCCAGTTTTATATTTCTGGACATATTTGGTGAATATATTCTTCTGTGGAGAATTATTAATAAACAGACCACCAACAAACAATGAAAGAACATTTATGGCATATTGAGAATGTTGAGCATGCTGTACATCCCCCAAGGTATGCAGAAGCACATTGTGCCTTTGTTTTACTTCTGTTTATAAATCAAATTCATTGGAGTTTAGTGTCCCAGATAGGCTCCATTGTACATGTTTAATACTCAGTGGATTGGGTCTATGAATCCCTCCTGTCTGGCAATAAACTGAGACAGTGCTGTTGTAAAAATACGGTGTCTTAAAATAGACACAGATATATGTTTAGATATATACCGCAGCTTAGACTGGAAGCCACTCAGCAGAGTAAGGACAGCCCGTTATTTTATGTGGCATCTTGAATTCCAGCTTTGCTCCAAAGTACGCTTTATGCACATATATCTGTGTCCGTGAACTGCATGTAGTTCCTGAACCATTATCCCTAGACATGTTCTGCATGACATGATTCACTGATTTATTTACATGATTATCTGCATTTCAGGTAAAACAATCAGATCTATTGCATCAGATCTTAAAGAAAATGACAGCATTCAACCTATGTGAGGCTTCTTGTATTTTTTATTTTTAATATTTATATTGCTCCACTTATATTAATAGTTCTGGGCTAAAGGAATGGCAGCGATAATAGAAAAACTGAAGTGCTTTGAAGACAAGGTCTGACGCCTTAATCCAGATAATGTAATCAACTACTATTTCAGTCCCCCTTGAAAATTATGTATGTATATGTATATATGTGTGTGTGTGTGTGTATATGTGTATATGTATATATATATATATATATATATATATATATATATATATATATATATATATATATATATATATATGTGTGTGTGTGTGTGTGTGTATTGTTTAAAGACACTTGTTTATAAAAATCATTTTGCAGGTCATATTCAATTTTTTGCAAATAAATCAGTTGGTCCATGATAACCACTCCAGTCCCTTTGTCAGCTTTTATTATCTTAATAGTGTTTATATACTTAAGTT
Organism: Protopterus annectens; assembly: GCF_019279795.1. Classification (NCBI taxonomy): domain Eukaryota; kingdom Metazoa; phylum Chordata; order Ceratodontiformes; family Protopteridae; genus Protopterus; species Protopterus annectens. Next base: position 444,380,520 of record NC_056738.1, read on the forward strand.
CTTTCAAGGCTTGTGCTTCTAGTTTATTATCGTCTGCTGAATTGTAAATAAGGTTTTTGGAAAGTAGTTCCCTGACGTCTCTATCACAAATGATAAGGAAGGTGTCGAGAGTATTGTGGAGAGGAGGGTTAAATTCAGTTTTTGACATCAGTGGGGTTCTGGTGGTGGGTGGCATGTCATCCAGATCTTCCTCATTGTCTAGTAGATTTTTGGGGTTAAGTTTCCGTAGGTAAAAATGAAGATCAAGAAGTACATTAGTAAGGTTGTCTCGTTGCGCTGGTATAAAGGTGTAACCTTTCCTGAGTATGTTGGTTTGAGTTTCAGTGAGGGTGGTTGAGGAAAAGTTGAAAATGTCCTGGTGGGAATGTCTGCAAGCTGTTGCTGGGGTAGTTTCTGTCATCGGCTCTGTCCTCTTGATCTCTCTCATCCTCTCCCCCTCCATCTTGAAGTATTCCATTTCCCTCTGTTGTTTGGGTCGTCTTGGGCTAAAAAATTATTGTTGCTACTGTGCTCTGGTTCTTCACTTGGGCCATTTTCAAAATCGACCACAGGGGGTTCAGCAGTGTCATTCATGAATTTCCTTGTTGAAGTAGGAGGTTGCAGGTTATCCACAGGGGAGTGAGAGAGATTGTAGACTGTGGTGGGGGGTTAGGCTGTCAGCCAGCTTCTTGGTTGCCTCTTATTTCTTTCAGGGATCAAGTAGGCTAGTTGTTTTTTGCATTGATCGGTATCCCACCATAGTTTGTTGATCTTTTGAATAACTGTTGCAATGTGCCTGATAATTTTGGCTGTGAGTCCTTCCCCACAGCTGATTGTGTAGGTGAAATTCTGACTGCTGAACAATTACTGTTTGTAGTTCTGTAATTTCATGTTTAAGGCTGGCGAGTTTTTCTCGTTTGTGTTTGATGAGGGCTCTTAATACTAAAATACCTGCTTCATTGAAGAGTTTTGTTAATTCTTTGTAGAGAGTGTCGTGGGGGGTCCTGTTGGGAAATTTATAACATCTGAGCCCTTGCGGGACTATGTTGCTTTGGGTGCAACATTCAAGGTTGAATATGTTGTATTCTACACTTTTGTAGACCATTAATAGCCTTTCCATTCAGAAAATTAAAGTTTTGCAGCCACTAGCAACATTCCCAAGTAAGTTTGGGGATTCCGGATGAGTTGGGATGCAATCACCATCGGCTGGGAGGAAGGGGTTCCTGCTGTCACTATGCAAAAACTAGTGGAGGAATCCATGGGAGTTTTTGGAGGTAGTTGCTGGTGGTGTAAGGTTCCCATTAGCAGTGAAAAGCTCCAGGTGGTTTGGTTCTTCACAAAGGGTTGGTTGCTGGTAATATTGATCAGCTCCTGAGCTTATGGATCTACTTTATTCAGTGAAATATCCACAATATCGAAGTACTAAATATTGAGATGATAAAGTCGAAATTTCATAATCTTGAAAGTTCATATTGTCTCAGGTTATTTTGTCGAATAATAGAATGAGCACTGCAGCATTTAAAAACGGTGGTATTCCTTTAAGAATGTGTATGCTGTTCCATAAACAAAAAAGAAAAAAAACATGATGGATGCTTAGTTCTTCAGGCTAGGTCCAATCGGAAACTTGTAAAACAGTTCCCTATCTTTGAAAGGTAAACAAGTTTTATGCATTGGTAAGTTGCCCTTTTCCACAAGGTAGTGCAATCTCAGAGTTGGTATATTCTACATGGGGGGGGGGGGGTGGGAGGGGGCTTGCCCACTTGGAGAAACAAAGGAAAAGAAAATAAGTGCAGTGATTTGTTTACCAGGGCACGACCGTTTAACCTATCTATTATTGAGGTTGTCATATTTTCACTCAGATTGGTGTGTGAGGTAATTCTCTAATGATGTACATTTGTGCTGTTTTATGGATCTTGATTTGGAGTTTAGAAGCAGGAATTGACTGGGTAAGGTGTTGCAAAGGTATAGGGTTGCTGATGTAACATTTCTTATAGTATTTTTAATGTTTTTACATTTCGATGTTTATTTATATATATATATATATATATATATATATATATATATATATATATACGTACACACACATACATATATGTCTTGGGTTTGACTCCCTAAGCCTCCATTTGCCTGCGCTATAACTGTGAGCAAGTCAAGTCATGCAAGTAGACAGTACTCTTGGGCAACTCGGACACTGGGCTAGACTTCTCAGTGGTCTCTTGGACCACATGCCTAGTAACTACCTGTGAATGTAAAATAAAACTAAGGCTAGGCAAACAGCAGCATGGGAAACAAATAGCACTGACACATCAAAACAGGAGAATAAGCCAGGTAACTGCATAACTGAGGAGGAGGATCCCTACTGTTCAGATAAATAATAAAAGCCAAAACATCTTCTGAAATGTGTATTCAAACATAAGCAGGAACTACTTGGAAAAATGTGTCACTAAAATTTAAGGTGACTGAGGTGTTCATTGGAAAAAACAAGACAGATATTTAGTTTCAGTACAGAAATGACATACGCAAACTAGGGAAAGAAAAGAAAGGGACATGTGGAACCTAAATCCTAGGGAAGTGGTGAAACCAAAAGCAGTTTGAGCTAAAAAATAGCTAAACATGAAATAAAACTAACATTCATGAGTACTGACTAAACAGAAAATAGTTATTCTGCACGTTCCTGAAGGAATGGCACATGCTAGTCTGCATATGAAGTGTGTAAATATGGTGTTTTCAGTCATAAATAATGAAGGAAATAACAGTTTTATGATAGGATTTGTATTAAATAGGAAGTTGACAGAAAAACAGTACATATCGCAGGACTTCTGTTTTAGTAAACACGCTGATTTCACCTGTGACATCAGGCATGGTTTAACAAGAACTCTGGAATTGCTGAAAATTTCTTCTCTCGTTTGCATTTCATTGCATTCTGAAATATCTTGATTTGTGTAGACTACTGATATATTTTAATCCGAATCTGGTATTTTGGCATCTCAGAATTCTCACTTGTGTTTTTTTTAATAGAATGACCAAGATACAGGGATATTAATGTAGATGTTTCAAAATAAATTGAAGGTTTCTGCAGCAAAAAGCAACAGCCTTATGAATAACTGCATTAACAGTAATGTTTTATTTAACAGTAGTTAGGTCTTTATTTTGTATGTGTGCGGACTACTTTTAAACTTGCAGTGTGGTTTACTTCCGTTATATTCAGTTCAGCCCAGCAGAGAGCACTGTTGCTATACTTTCCTATCATGACTAGGCTAGATAACCGCAAGCACTACTGATTTATTTTTCTTTGGATATTGATAAGCTCTGAGGTACAGTAGCTATTTATGCATATTTTCTGCTTGGACCCGATGGTAGCTTATTTTCTGGGTACATCTGCTAAGAGGCTGTTTTTTTACTTATGGTCTATCCAGCACAAAAAGAATGAAGAAAACCATTTAAAAAATGATGTAACAGTTGTGCTGGAATACATTGCAGTATGGGAAATTACTTGCCAAATGCATCTGTTCCAAAAAGATTAATAACCGAATGAAAAGTGAATGAAAAAATACCTTGTTAAGATACACTATAAAAGTGCAAACAAAATTATCATATCTGCATTTACTGTAATTGGAAAGTGAATATTTTTAACCTTTAATTGCCTTTGCCAATCAACCCTTGCTTAAAAATCTAGGCAAAACAAGTTGATAGTTCCTAACTTAAGGGAGATTTGTCATTCTGCTGTTAGTGTGTTTCAAGCAACATAACAGAAATGCAAGGAACTTAATAAACAGAGCTAGTTAGCAGAAAAGATGCTACAGACACCTTAGCAGATTTCTAATGAGCTAACATCAGAGCCTGGTACTTTAGTTAAGTCTGAGACTTATAAACCCATATGCTGGCATGTTTAGGTGTTGATAGTGTGATAAGGAAATCATTCTTGTGGCAGATGTTTTTAAACATGTAGAAAGGCATTTTAGCAGGCTGCTTACTCTAGGGATTTCTTAGCTCATTTATCGTACATAATTACTCAAGGCTCATCACCTCTGAAGCAACTGGAACGCAGGAGAGAGGGTGAGAGAGAGAATATATGCTTTACCCTTCACATGGGCCTTGGCTCAGTCTATAGAAGTTTCGTTTTCTTTTTAGCAAACAGCATGAGTGTTTTAATAGCTTTTAAGTGGAAACAGTACCCCTGTTACTGTCAAACTAAACGGGCCTGACTCATTCATTGCAATTATTAATGCAGTCTTGCTTATGAAGAAAGCAGAAGACTAAAATAGGGAAATTCCATACGGATTTTTGTTTCTCATAGCTTAGCCTCAGCCAGTGAAGTTTGGGTCTCAGCTGTACCTGGAAAGCTGTGCAATGCATGCTATTGACAATGCTAGATGTACACTGCATGATCAGACATGATGGAGTTTATCATGCTCCTCTTCCCCATGCTCGTGACGTTATCAGGTACTTCATGTGTCCATGCGATATTATCATCATCTTGGCACTTGTACCTTTGTGATATGCTAGGATGCTTCGATTTATTTGATTGTCTGTGCTTATCCAGACCATACATTGCAACCCTTGAACAGAACAATGCTGTTTTATAACCAACTATCCAATTAATATAGAAAAGTTGATACAACAAGAGAACAAAATGGCAATAAGTGATAAAGTACAAGGAGGATGGAGTCTACTCAGCATGTATTTAAATGACTTTTTATCTGATTTATCCTTATTTCTAGGTATATAAGGATAGCAAACAGCACACAAGAACTGTAACAGAGCCAGCTTCTTTGTATTAGTTACACTGCGCTATAGTGGCAAACAAAGAAGGGTTCTGTACTACAAAATTATATTGCTGCATTGCTCGAGATAACTGTTCAACAGATGATAAAATACAATTTCTCTGTTGTATTATCTGTGGTTTATTTTCTTCTTTCCCATTTTTATAGTATTTTGAAGAGAATAGGCTGGATTTCTTTTTATCTTATAAATAAACTTAAAAACACGAGTGCATGTTAACATGATGTTCCAATTTTACCCTATCTTGTATTTTTAAGTTGAAAAATATAAGTTTTGGAAACATTAATAGTAGAATACATGCACGTAAAATGATATGGAAGAATGATTTCTAGGCATATTTCTAGAAGAAATAACATCCATCAGTCTCATAGCTTCAGAAAGAGCTATTATGATATTTTAATTTTATGATAGTATTACTAAGTAGTGATTGTTGCATGTTATTAAGCATTTGTCTACCAGTGTTAGGAGATGGAATACTAAACCTGATATGTATGTGTGCATGTTTGTGGGGAGAGTGTATGCATATATTCCTGATTTTAAATTGTTGCCCATTGGCTCACACTGTTGGACTTTCTCAATCTTGGATGCCAGCAGTTGTAACTGACTCCCTCCACAGCCCCTGCTGTCTGAGAGGTGACTGGGGTATCCCAGTACAGATCATATTCCTGGCCATAAGGATTTCTTTTATTTATATGGCCTACCCATGTGTCCATCCCAATACCTGATGCTCATTGACATACAGCAGTTACAGCTGAGCACGTCTGTCAGTGTTTGTCTCTGGTATTTGTAAGCATGGGATGCACACCCATCCTATCACCACCAGGTCTGCCTTCCCTACTTATGTCTCCCAATCTCAGGACAGGTGAGCTGGTAAAGTACTGTTGCCTTTCCTCTCCCCCACTTGGCTCAAGTACTGGGCTGACTGGTTGAACCAAGGTTGCCTGTGTCACACTCTAGGTTCCTTCCTTCTGTGCCACTGAGATGACACCTAAACCTGAAATATTCACTTGCTGTACTGACTTATAACCTAAAAACATTAGGAGTGAGGTCTCAAAAAGACATGCAGGGAGGGTAGAGGGTTTTGGTAATCAAAACTTCCTGCATACAGCCTAGAAATATTACAAGGTTTTGAAAGAACTCACCTTCTATAGTAATTATAAAATATGTTGAATTCTTCAGTATTTTCTGCTGACCTGAGCTGTCAGACTGTGTGAGCTTTCTGAAGTAAAGAAAACTAAATGGACATGGAATTATTTAGATTTTTCATATTCAAATTGGGTAAAGTAATGTGAATAAAATTGTTTTATACAAATTTTTCAGTAATTTTGAAGTAATTCTGAAAGCACTGTAATATGATTGTTGAACAAAGACAGTTTGGGAACAAATTGCTTTTCTGGGAACTCTTCCCTCAAGCTAAGTGGAGTGCAGGTAGGTGAGATAAATAGGCTGGGTTACAGCCTGGGAAGGGGCAGTTTTCTTTTTTGTCCTGGAAGGGGCCATATTTGGACAAGAAAGAAGGATTGGCGCTTGGGAGAAAAAAACCCAGAAGAAAGGGTCAGTCCAACCTTTTTTTCAGTGGTTTGTCTACTTGCTTCATGCATGGCCAGTGGTGTTGGAAGTAAGTGGGACAAAGTAGGCCTTTGCATTGGTGGCTGTAGTTTGGAGGGTCTTGTATTTAAGATTATTAGATAATAAATACATAAAAATGAGATCTGTTTTACTTGTATATTTCTTTCACCTGTACAACATTTTAGTAGTCTGTTAATCAGGTATACTACTTATTAATTTTGAAAGTTTCATATCCGGTTTTAGGTTAATGGCTTTGTTGGTGGGTCTATAACATTGAAGTTTTAAAACTTCGAATGTTCTAATATCGACCTGTTTTGAGCGAACGCTAAAAATAGCGAAGCTGCAGAACACCAAATTCTTTCCTAGGAAAAGAATTTGGTTGGCCGGTTCTGTGGCTTCACTATTTTCAGCGCTGTGGTGGAAATTTACGGGTCGGGTTCAGGTAAGTGTGAGATTGTGTGGTTGTTAGGATTACGGCACGGGTAAGGTGAGTTAGTGTTAGTGGTGGGTTAAATGAGTTAGGGTTAGGGCGTGGGTTAGGTGAATTAGGGTTAAGGGCGGGTTAAGTGAGTTAGGGTTAGGGCGTGGGTTAGGTGAGTGTGCGATAGTGACGGCCCTTAGGGTTAGGGTTTGGGTTAAGGTAAGTGGATAGATAGTAGTGCCTGTATAGTTTAGTGTAGGGTTAGTTGTAGGATTATAAGTGTAATTGCATGTATTGACGTTTTTTAGGTGTGCTTGTGTTGTCTATGTGTGTTTCGGAATAGCAAATTTTTTCCCAAGGAAAAAAATTTGCTGTTCTGAATGTTCGATATTATGTGGTTTAGATATTTTAGGTTCGATGAAATAGCGTTCACTATTTTCATCTTTCGATAACATGATATAAACGCTTGTTGGCAGTATTTACATGTACTGGTTAAGGAGTCTAATATATTATAGTGAATGCCTGATGCTTTGACAATGCAAGTTTCGGGTTGCAAGAGATTGTTGCTGTAATTTAAAAAAAAATAAAATAAAAAAAGAGCAAGTTGGCAGAGTGCACAAACAGCAGTTGTAGAAAAAGCAGCAGAACACCATGTTCCAGATGTGCTACATTCAACTGCTGAGATTTCAGGTAATAAAACTGATGAGTGCAACACTTTTTAAGGTTTATGTGACTAAATAGCATTGTTTCTTGAGAAATTAGATGTAGTTAAAGTAAGAGGGTAAGTTCTGGGGTATCTGCACCTTGATGTTATGGAATGGGGAAGGCACTCAGTAGGTCCAAGGGACATGGTGTTTAGAGGTGGAGTGGTGGACGTCCCACCAAGTTTTCCCTTGGGTTTTGTCACAGTTATTGATGAAAAGAGACATCCCATGGGGCCACTCCAACTTATAGAGCAGGAGAGGAGGATGGTCTTACCAATTGACTATGTGAGCTTATTATATCATGTTTCATTGGTGGTTAACTAAAAGATGTAGAAAGGTGGGTCTAAACAATGTTCTGACATACCCAACACACAAAACTACGACTAGTAAACAGGATGATCCTGAGTAAAGGATTTCACTGCAGACTTTGCAGTGTTTGTAAAGTGGAAGTCATTCAAGTTCAAAGTGAGGATCTAGGATAAGTGGGCACTGAATTGTTTTCTTTGTTGTCATTACACCTCAAAAGTGACTGGATCAGGGCACTCCAGTGCTTTCATATTATCTCTCCATTTGATGCGCATATCAAAAGGGTGGGGGTTCAAGCTTAGGTGCAGTATTCTATGAGAATCTGAAAGCTCAAACAATGGGCACATTTTTAATTGGAGAGTTTTGCATCCAGCTCTCTTATCGAGTTAGACAAGCGAGTGACGAAGAGATAATAAAAATGGCTAAACCATTTAGTGTTTATCTCAACCAGTTATAATTTGACAGTGTGCAATTTTGTGCATCTTTGTTCTTCTCTACTTTCTAGACTGTTGATTCTTTGAGGATCTTTAGAAGCTTAGCCCTGCATTCCCATGAAGTTTTTAGCCATTGTAATTTACCTCATTCAAGTCTGTAGTGCCTTTTTGTATACTTCCAGTTTACACCCATAGCTCCTTATGGCATCCAGAACGTTTTTTGGAGTTGGCTTCATTTAGTAAGTGACTTACCAACTAATAATAGGCAGTATTAGAAAGCGCAAAGAGTTATTAACAAAGATTGTTAATCTAGCATGTCCTGTATTACATAAATTAATCACTGTTCATCACTTACTATTTTCCTATTTATGTTCATATTTTCATAACAGAGAGACCTTCATGTTATTGAGGGAGAAATGTAAATTTGTTGAGAGTGTCCATTTATATATAACATTTTACCTGGCATAGTGCTGTTTGTTAGTAATTATGAAAATTAACAATATTTCCATATGTACTTAATACTTCAAAACACAAGTGACTTACAAAACGTTGCATGACATCAGCTGAAACCTTCGATGTTGCTGAAGAAAACATTCTTTCAGATTTTCACTGTGAGTTGCTAATCTTGAGAAATATTCAGTGTTATACTGCTAATTATACAATTAAGCATATGTTTTCATATTTTTGTAAATATCTCAATAAACATGCACTTGTACAGGAATTTCTCATTTAATGTGAAACATTAAGTCTGGTAAGCAAAAAAGTTCTAACAATATATATCTAGGTTATACAGTTTTCAGGATATGACAAAGTGTGAAAGTATAGCAAAAAGTATTATTTTGGGTTTGTGCGCCCTATAATATATTAGTCCAGTTATGGGAAAACTATAAATACACTCACTATTATCACTGCAAAGAATACTTCTAACTAATAGCATTGTAATTTGTACAGTTTTAATAGCTGCTACAGTTCACTAAATATTTACTTTCATTTATCTTATCCTTTTTAAGTTTATTTTTCAGAAAATGCTCTGGAATGCAAGATGTATGTAGGCTGCTTGAGGCGTGACATTCACACCACTCAGCCTTGAGTTTAGTAGCAATAATCCACAGCAGAACATTTGTATGCTACTCATAACTATAAAGGACAAGAGTCATAAACCAGGGGTGAGTCTGTGGTTTCCCATCTATTCATCCAGATTACATTTGAATAGGGTAAGGGAAATACTTTGATTTATATGGTGAGTAAGATGATTCCAAAGAAGTGGTATTTTCTGTGATGCACACCTATTCCTCTAATACGTTCTATCTATGTTGCAGAAGAAATAAAATCTCTTAAGTTGGTTTTTATTTGACCATTGGACTTGTGGATGTACAGGATATTAGAGGGGATTAGACCTGCTGAGACTGCGTATGTGAAGCACAGATTGCTCTCAGTAGTCAGCCTGATACTGAGAAGATGGATAAGGTTTTGAGTCAGTCAGTGTAGCTTTTATGATTTAGGCCCTTGATTTTCTTGGCTAGAAAGTGTTATGGTCATTCAAGTTGTGTTAACGGTTTGTACAGATATATACCAAAAGGGGGGCGATATACTTAATGATTGGCTTAATAAGTGATGAATACAATGGAATGGTCAAATTCCATAAACCTTACTAATATGCTGCACAATGAAAAAAGTACTTTCTTGCAATAGTGGATACATGGTGGTCGAATGGATAGTTTGTTATTCACAAAGGTTCACTGGTTTTGAACTAACAAGTCAGTTTTCAGGTTTGTGCTGTCAATATGATAGCTATAGGGGGTGCCATGTTTGCCAAAGGAGACTATTATACATTTTTTAGGGTCATTTGTTTTCAGTCCATGGTTATGACATCATCTATTTATTTGAGAAAGGCTCTCTTTGAAGGTTTATGATGTCACCATACAGTCATTTGCAGACTTGGTCAGCCATGAACTCTTTACTTTTGCTTCGATCTCTGAGAAGAAAATTCTAAAAAGGAATGGCCCAAAGACTGATTCCTGGGATACACTGCCTGTCACATGAGTATTGGAAGAGGTAGGGCCATCTACTTTAATTTCCTGGGTTCCATTTGTGAGCCAATTTACTATCCAATGAGTTACATAGGTATTAACATTTAACGGGATTTTATTAGCAATACCAGAGTACGGGATGGTGTTAAATGCCTTGGTAAGGTCAAGATATATATTGTGTACTAATTTTTCCCTCATCCATTGCTTCAGTAACCTTCTTGAAATCAACCAGGCTAAGCAGGCAGGATCTACTCTTGACAAAACCAAACAGGCTTGGGTCATGCGTTTTTACATAACCTATGTCATTAATTCCATAATGGTCTTCTTCACAGTCTGACAGATGAGGCTGGTCAGACTTCTTGTTCTATAATTAACTGGGTTTGTTAATGCTTCTCCTTTGCTCGGGGGATAACTATTGTCCTCCATTCATCTGATACAATGAATGTTTGGAGACTGATATTGAATAGCCTCTAAAGAGGGTCTGGTAGGTCCAGTTTCAGGTTGGTCAACCTGGTATATGATGATCTAGCCCCATAGCAGAGGTGTTCTTGGCCTTACAAAGTGCTTTGAAGACTTGTCCTTGGGAGATTTATTTAATGGGGATGCATATGCAGGTATGTGATCTGGGAATGTAGGTGGAAAGGGGGGGTAAAGTTAGAGCTTAAATTTATCTGCTAGTAGACTATGTTCTCTGGGTCTGAGTATGTGATATCATTTACTATTAGCTCTGTGCAGTGCTAGGTATTGTCTCTACGGTCATAGTTAAAGAAGGGTTTATGGTTGTCTTTTCCTTGGGTGACTGTTTTTATCCCATACCTAGCTTTGGTTTATTTGATCAAGGACCGGAGTTCCTTGTTAAGTTTAACAAGAACATTATTGACATCTTGATAGTTAAATTTATTATCGCATGCAATGAGTTTTTTTCTTTTACTGTAGGGCCTGTTTACATTTAAATTTGACATTATATTTGCTTTTGGAGGGGAACAGCTGCATCTGTGCAGCTATTCACATGTGCATAGGATTTGCCAGTAAAGGATTCTGCTTATGCAGTAAGGTCATCAGGTGGGGGGTGTTGCATTTAGTCAGGTCTTCACTCAGTTTTCATAGATTATCCTTCACATAATCTCTGAATACAGAGTTATTTGAGGATTTTTCTGGTTTCAGTTTTAGGGTGAATGTGACTGACTGATTTACGGTCTGATTTTTATGAGGGGGTGGAGGGGTGAGTTACAGCTGGTGGGGAACAGAGCTGTCCCCTATTGGTAAGGAACAAGTCCTTGATTGTCTCCCAAAGCTGGACTGTGTACTAATTGATCCAGAGAGTTTTTATTTATGAAGTCCAGAAATTTCTGATCAAAAATTAGGGGATATATGTCTCACAGTTAATGGAGTAGTTGAAGTCCTCCTAGGAAAATGGTGTTTGACCTAATGCAGAGGGACTGCATACTAGTCAGGTGGAAGTTGGGCTAAGGAAGACATAGAAGGGGGCTCTATAGCTATGATGTGATAAGGGATTTTGTTAATGGTAAGTTGAAAGTGGAGGAGTTTTAGGTCATTATCGTGCCTAACAAGCCTAGGGGTGAAATTATGGTTTACAGCGACAGAGGGACTGACACCTTTAGTGATCTCATCTAGTTTAGAGGGCCTGAACATGTGATAGGTGCTCTCAATGACCTTTAACTAGGTCTCCATGACAATGTATACATCAATGCTTTCCGGGGTACCCAGTATCTATCAGAGTGCAGTTTTTTGTTCATGTTGAGACCCATCCTGCATTGATGGTAATATAGTCTTGAATCAGCAAATCAAAAGTAGGATAAGGGCATTCTGCAAGTGGTGATGTGAGCAGAAGTTACGGGCTGTTTCTAGGTGGAAAGAATGCATTTGTTTTAGGGGAAGTTAGTTCAGAGTAGAGCATCATAAGTTAGTTTGTTGGGAAACACTACATTAATGTCCCAAAAGACTGACTAGGTAAGGGTAGAATTAATTTTTGAGTGTAGGGCATTAGAGAGAGAGTTTTTCTCTTCGTACAGATCATTCAGTGACAGAAGTGTCACTTACGAACCTGTGATCAGTGAAAGGTAAAGAAAGCACTGATTGATAATTGTATGACAAGGCTCACAAGAATGACAAAAAGAATCTACCGGACAAAAAGCACTTCACGTTACTGTTTTTATCCATTAAAGTGTCGTTTGTGCTCCTAGCCTCCGCAGTGTTTTGTTTTGTATGACAAGGATGTCAAAGCAGAGAGAGTGAGTGGGTCCTTTTATGTTTTTCCATTTCAGTAATTCAGTGTTTCTGTTTTGAGAGCAGTTCTCAAGAAATGGCTGAATGATCATCAGCTCATTCACTACTTACCTCATCACTGAAGGGGAGTCAGTTAATGAAAGGAGGGAAAGGGAAGACAATGACGGTTTACTAAACCTCCCAGGATAGTGTGATTAGAACCATTCAACAGATATGGGATACTTGTATTGCCAAGTTGGACACAGAAAAGACTTAGAATTACATTTTTTTTTGTTTTCACTGTAAAACGTTAATTTTAAATGCTTGTAATATTTTCTACAGTTTGCTTCATGACACTTGCTTCCAGGGGGAAAAATCATCACCTTTTATTTATTGTGGTTTAAAATATTTACATTTCAACCAGTAATGTCCTTATGGCTGCAGTGTAACTATCTGAGATCTGAACACTACAGATTCAAAAATTTGACCATACCTCAGTGTGACAGAACTGCATACAAGCCAACAACATAAAAAAGTGTAACTTTTAGCTACATGAAGAAGCCACAGAAGGTTTTAATACTTATCTTTACAAAGGACGAAAAGGACAAACTAATAAAATAAAATAAATTTCATGTTTGCTGTGAGCACTGCTTACTACATACTGTATGGACATTCATGTGTTTTGTTGTATAATCACATGTTCTGCCCTAAAATCATATTGCTTGTCTCACACAGCATACTGATAGTTTTGTGGCTTGTACATGCAGTACCTTTTCCAATACTTTTAAGGGGCTCAACATTGAGATAAGCTTGTAATTTCTTATTTGATGTTCATTGTAGTCAGGTTTTTATACTTATATTTTTTGTGTATTATTCACCTTTACATTTTTCAAGTTTCCATTTTTTAGAAGCTTTATGGTACATTTTATCAATACATATTCCCATTTTTTAGAATCTTTATGGTACTTGGTTATATAACTGATCATGTATTTAGCTATATAAGAAGGAAGTGTGTGGATCGTAATCCATTTCTGAAAAAGTCCTGTCACTTGGATGAAAGTACTCAACCGTGTTTAATAAAGTACTGTGTTTAATAAATTGTGGTTATACAGTAATGATTTGTATTTTTCTTAGTTTGTTTTAAGAGTCTGGACAGGAAGATGAAGTGCTGTCTCCTCAGACTTGTGATTAAAACTCAGAGGAGAGCATGGAATCTGAGTCTTTCTGTAAGGGATTCTCTTTCTCTTAGACTATTTACAGAATGTATACAAGAACCAACAAACAGTCTGGGATAAGAAGCCTCTTCAGAACAAATCCAGATGTCTAAAAAACAGATGAGGCTCGCCACAGCAGAAGTATAAAAATAAATCCTTTAATAACTGCAGTATTTAGTAAGCACTTTCACATCTACATAATGCTTCTTCAGACTTTAATACCTGCACTAAAACACATCCATTTAAATAATACTTCCTATGGATTTAATCCAATCACATTCAATTCAATTACAGCTTAATGAGACACATTTCAAAACATATGCACTTTAAAACCAACAATAAAAAATTCCTATATATATATATATATATATATATATATATATATATATATATATATATATATATATATATATATGTGTGTGTGTCTAACAAATGTATCTAATAAATATAACTAAGAAATGAGAACCTAGAATCAATGTGAGCAGGGACGTGCTGCTAAAAAAGGCTTCAGCGTCACCTTCCCATTAAGTCCAGAGGACTCTGAAAGTAGGAATCAGTGGTTTCTCAACCAAAAAATATTTATACAAGTCACCATCAATAGTGTTGCATAGAAGGAGGTCATACAATTCTGAGTGCATACTCTTAATTAATCTAACTGCCTACTTTTCAATATTTGATACGTCTCAATGTCTTCCAACATATTAGTCATAGTTTTAGAATACATATCACAGTCTAAGACAACAATGGCGCCACCTTTATCTGCTTGTCTAATCACTATGTCGTGATTATCCTGCAGTTTCTTTATAGCTTGGAATTCATCATGAGTCAAATTATAAAAATATGGTTTACTTCTTGAATTGTAAAGTTCAACTAAATCACGCTCACAAGAATTAATAAATAAGACAGATAGACTAGGTGACACTAAGAATCATACTGAGGAATGTGAGAACAGGTGGATATTAAAACTTCAGAGTCACAGGGGACATGGACTTAATGAGAAGGTGACTCTGAAGCCTTTTTTAGCAGCACGTCCCTACTCATATTGATTCTGGGTTCTCATTTCTTAGTTATATTTTTTAGATATATTTGTTAGACACATATATATATATAGGAATTTTTTATTGTTGGTTTTAAAGTGCATATGTTTTTAAATGTGTCTCATTAAGCTGTAATTGAATTGAATGTGATTGGATTAAATCCATAGGCAGTATTATTTAAATGGATGTGTTTTAGTGCAGGTATTAAAGTCTGAAGAAGTGTTATGTAGACGTGAAAGCACTTATTAAATACTGCAGTTATTAAAGGATTTATTTTTATACTTCTGCTGTGGCGAACCTCATCTGTTTTTTAGATATTTACAGAATGTGCCAGTTTTTCTCGGGGGAGAACACTGAGATTTCTTAGTCCCTCAGAAAATACTATGAGCTGTTACAAATGGAATTTCCATAGCTTTTCCACATTTCTCCTATTATCAGCATTGGAGGATGTGTGTGCCACTGCAATTTTTTTGATAATCAACCTGCTGCACCTAAAAAAAAAAAATAGATAAATTGTATAAAGTTCCTCAGTCTTTCAAGTTTTTATACACTCATCCCAGACCTGACCCAGCAGCTATAACGTTAGTTAACCCAGCTGCTGCTAAACATTAATTTCTATCCTTCCCTTTCGGACAAGGATGGTAATATGATTGATAAGTATGGGAAAAAGTGTATGCTTCTGCCACATTGATTTTCAGAATTTTGAATTGTCAGGCTCGTATGCTAAAGTTTATTTTGACTAATTGCGAAAGTATGAGGAATGTTTTATCTGCTGTTCCTTCTTGTGAGGAGAAATCATCTTTGAATGGTTTAGTTTCTTCCATTTCACAGGTCACAACTCATTGTTTAAAATGTCTTTATGATTCTGTAGATATTTATCCAGGACTATGGTCACTTGTGCTGTATTGAAGAGATTTCCCTGGCTGCATTCTCGGAACCTCCAAGAAGATGTAAATAAGATTACAAATTCTCCTTTGGATAAAGAATTAGTTTTTTGACTGTGTGCTGCAGAAGTTATCAAAATATGATGAGAAGGGTAAACTGATTCAGGGAATCTCTCTGTTTTTTCTGCCCTCCTTTTCAAAAATTTCAAAGGGATTATCTACCCCCTCATCCACTTTTTGTCAAGAGGCAACATGAGCAGTCTGAATAAAATGCTGGCATACAGACATTTAAAAAGCAATGACAAGGGGATTCCAAAAAGAAGGTAGGGGATCCCCCCAAAACAAAGGATAGCCAAGTCAAAATGACTGTTTAAAGGACCATGCCCCCTTCCACCCCAGCAGTTCTTTATACCTTCCAGAAGGTCTGACTCTCCATTTCACTCTTTGGCAATATATATATATAGCTTCAGACAAATGTATCTTGAAGATTATTCAACAAAGTTTTTGAAAGGGGTTTTGCAAAAGAGATCTCCAAAGGAAATGTCTGCTTCTCCTTTGGATCTTAATTTTGTGTTAGAGAAGCTGACACTTGTTCCATTTGAACCAGCTCAGCTGGTTGACTTGAGGTTCTAACTACTTGCTCTGACCTTTGCAAGAAGAGTGTTTGAGTTGCAAGCCCTTATGGTGGGTCAGCCCTATTATTTCTCACAGAGAGAGTTTTCCTGAGAACTAATCCATTATGCCTAAAGTGGTATCCGGGTTTCCTTTAAAGCAAACTATTCATCTCCTTCTTTTCTTTCCTGAGCCCAAACATGAGCGATAAAGAAAGCTCCACACCTTGGATATCAGTCGATAACTTGGGTACTATCTTCATAGGACAAGATCTGTCAGATCTTTGGAGCAGTTGTTCATTTCTTGTAAAGGTAAGAAGAGGAGACAACCTGTGTCAAAGATTATTTCTAAATGGTTGTCATAGGCTATTACTTTTTTGTTATTCCCACCACAACAAAGCTATTCCATGTAGGGTCAAGGCTTACTCTACTAGGTCCATAGCTTCATCTATGGCTTTTTGAAAAGGGATAGATTCTGCAAGTATTTTAGAAGCAGCAACTTGGTTCCTCTATACATACCTTTTCAGAGCACTACAAGCTTCATTCTTTTTCTAGTTCTGGATTAAGCTTTGCAAGGACCATTATCCAGGAGCTCTTGGACCCTTCTCCTTCCATTTTCCAAATGTTTTATGATACTTTAGAGATTGGGCTTACTGTACAACAGTACTCTGATTGGAGAACAAATGAGTTTGCCACTTCACGGCAGCATATTAAGCTGCCATGGAGCTCGGACTCAGAAAACAAAATGGCTGCCATTATTTTACACTCGCTAAGCAGTGCTTCTGCTGTTTAGCGAGTGTAAAATGTCAAAAAAGTAAGACAAAAAAGGTATGTGTAAGTGTATGCATGCATGTCAGTGAAAATGAGAGTGAGCGAGTCATTATTTTACACTCAGTAAGTAGTGCTTTCGCTGTTTAGTGAGTGTAAAAGAAAAAATAAATAAAATAAAGCATGTGTGAGAGACTGTATGCATGTCTGAGAGTAACAGGGAGAGTGCACAATTGAGTGTGTGCATGTGTTTCTGCATGTATGAGTGAATGCGTGCATGAAAGCAGAGAGACGGTGTGTCAGAGAGAGACAGATCTAGAGAGTGAGAGAAAAAGCGAGAGTGATGTGTGAGTGAATGCATGTATGTAAGCAGAGGAGGCTGTGTGTGAGAGAGATTGAGACTGAATGTGTATATGAAAGCAGCTGGAGACTGTGAGAGATTGAGAAAGAGGGTGAGACCAATCTTGTCTGAGTGAATGTGTGGATGAAAGCAGAGAGAGACTGTGTGTGTGTGTGTGTGTGTGTGTGTGTGTGTGTGTGTGTGTGTGTGTGAGTGAGTGAATTGTGAAAGTGAACCAACGATCCCCTGGTAGCATGTGTGAGCAAGAGTGAAGAGAGAATGATCTTTGCCAGCCCTTAGAGAATGGTCTCTCTGTAAAAATGTTGTGTTTTACTTACTTATGTATTTTTTAAGTACTGTTTTATTTTTTTTAATACATTTTGGATGTAAAATGCTTTCTCCAACACCATAAACATATACTACAGCAAGTATGAAACATTAGGCAGAGGAACTATTTTACATCAAAAATGTATTAAAAAATAAAATAGAACTTAAAAAATACATAAGTAAAACACAACAATTTTACAGAGAGACCATTCACTAAGTGCAACAGTGCCCTCCAGGGTTTGTGTTAATGTGTAATTAATGCCCTTTTAGGGGTGTAGAGGCCCGATGCCGTACAACACCCCTGGGCGGGCATTAATTACACCTTAACACGCACCCTGTCAGCATTATTGCTTGCATAATCTATCCTTGTAGCTAAGACTACTGCAGCAGTGAACATAGTACAGCTGTGTAAATAAACTTACTATAACAGTAGATGTTCAAATGATCACTGCTGTAGCCACTCTCTCCCCATGTTTTTTTTTGTCTTTTTTTTTGCCTGTGTGTGCATATTGATGTCTTTTTACTCATAACTACATCCTCTCAGGATTTAGCCTTCCTCTTTCAGTTGGCATGAATGGTCTGAATAGCTTGGCACCCAAACCTAAATTGGGCTTTTGGAAGGAGCCCTGAAGCTTTGGAAGCTTGTCTGCTCTTATATCCTTGGCAGGATATAACCCATATAGATAAGGCTACTGCAGCACTGATCATCTGAATATCTACTTTTATGGTAAGTTTACTTACACAGCTGTACTTTTCATAGCTCCCCTCAATTGTGTGTGCTTAAAATAGAGCTAAATTTCCACATCCTAGGAGCAATGCTCTTCTTTTTAGAATCTTACCAGAAACCTTCCATATCATTTCTTACAGTTATCACATTAGTACTAAGAGTGGGAAACAGTCTTCCTTAGTTCTTTCTTATGAAGCACAGTCTGATGAATTTAAGCGCTGTGTTTCAAAAATTGTGATTTTCTGCAAATTGTGAAAAAAGAGGTAACAACCTGAGTTTTAGGGCAATAACCAATGCGAGAATTCCTATTTCATAAATTTATTCTTCAGTTATGAAGGGCTTCTACTTGAAAAAAAAAACTATTATAAGTTTAATTACTCCTAAGAATATTTATATACACTTAGAACTTGGATAACTCCAGGTACAGGATAGGTATACAAATGAAGTTCCTCAATGTATTTTATGACTCACAAGTATGTGAATCGGGGAAAAGGGTGTGTTAGTGATGCTGACATATGTGGAAATTAGATGTAAAGACAAAATGTACAAACAGCAATAGTAAAATCCCTGATATCCATGTAAAACTAATGTTACGCTCAGCAGAAGATGTCTAAGCAACATCTGAGAATAACAAGTGATATACCAGTGTATTGAACCATATGCCAGAAGGCATGCAGACCCTAGTGATGGAGTGTGACAGCCATGTTTTATTGTGGTTTACCACACTGATGTGGTCGAGCTTCCCAACATTGTGATCTGCAGCAGCACCAGATTGTAACATTAGCAGTCTCTACAAAATGTATCTTCTATGTAGGCATGGCACAGGAGGCTGAAAATTATCGGAATCACTCCTGACCATGAGTATGGTATAGTGCATTTCTGCCCCCTTGCATCATGCCACCTGTAGTATCAAAATGCATAGCACTGTGTGCTCTACAGACATCTGATATGTACACAAGAAGTGGCATTCCCCTTTCCTGTCATCCCCTTTGGTAAAAACTCTGTACCCATTAGCTACCAAATAGGTGGTAGTGTACTTAACACCGAAAGTGTGATAAGAGACCTTGGGACACAGGTGGACAGTAGTCTCTCCTTTAATAATCACATCACCACAGTAGTCAGGAAATCCTTCTACGTGGCACACCTCATCACAAAAGGTTTCTCATCCAGGAAAAAAGAGGTCATTGTTCCCCTCTACTCATCACTCATTAGACCCATTATAGAGTACAACGCCCCTTTTGGTATTTACCTTACAAGACATCTACAGCAACTGGAAAGGCCGCAGAAATACCTCACAAAGAGGATTACTGGCCTCAAACAGATGCCCTACACAGACCGTCTCAAAAAACTCCAGCTTTACTCTGTCACATATCACCTACTCAGAGGCGATCTCTGCCTAACATACAAAGCTATGTCAAACCCAGAACTGTTGGACATGCTCCACTTAAAGAAATCCCAATCCCTCCAAGCTACATGCTCTAGGGACCTAAACCTTGTCACCACAATAAACAGAACATGATGGAGGGATAGATTCCTGTCCCAGAGACTTCCCATACTCTGGAACAAATTATTTATCTATATCAAACAAAGCTCCTCATTAGCACTCTTCAAGAAAAATCTTGATGAATAGATGGGAAATAGGAAATTCACCCCGGGGATCACTTCTGTGGCTCTGTTCGACAGGGGCACAGGAAAATAATTTTCTTGGGCGAAAGCCAGGGTACCTTTTTGGCTAGGCTTATATAGGCCCTAGGGCCAATAGCCTAGTAACCACCTATGAACCTATGTGAAATTGGTAACATTTTTGTAGATGATGTTTATAGGTTCGCAAGTATACTCTAGACAATCAGTCTAGTAGGTTATTTAAGATCTAGCAACTACAATTCCTTCTACTTCTTTCCTCTATCCATAATTGTCTGAGAACTGAGACCAAAGGTTATTTTATGGGTCACTGTTCATCTCTTCCAAGTTGATTTTAAATATGATTTGAAATGGAGTAAAAGCTTATTCTATAGGGGTTCATTTAGGAGAGAGCGCTCTATCCCATTAACAAATTCTGTTTATATCATGATGTTGACTTTAAATAGATATTTGTCATGCAACTTGTTTTGCAAACATATTAATGATCAAGCAAGATAGGGTCATTTGCAACCTTGTTGCCCAGGCAGAGATCTCCACATAGAAGTCTGTAACAGATGGAGTAAACTGCCTGAGTTTTTAGAAGCTCTTTATAGATTTGGAGCTTGGGCCTATGTGGCTCCTAAGGGCATCCTAAAGATTTAGCCATTTCCATTCAGCTAGAGGGTATTTACTTTTTAATGGCTTACCTTGTTACTCCCCTCCCAATGTAACATTCATGATTTTGTCCAAGGTGATGTGCAATGTGTCATCCTGCCTTCACTGCAGCTCATGCCACCTGAGTGGCTCACAATCCAGAGGAAGTGGGGGAGAGAAAAAAAATGGATTTTCAACAGTGTTGTCTGCATCATGCAGACTAGAGCATCGGAAAGCAAAAACTGCCAAGAATAACTATTTTGTCAAAAAGTGTGTTTAAAATTCTCAGACATATAGGCACATGACCTTTAAATGTCATTAATAATTTGTAATGCCTCCTGTAAGTGCTGTAGAAGAGATGTACAACTTTACCTTTTCTACTTCCTATGGGCTATCATTTACAGCTCTATTACTCTGTCTATGAAGGCTCGCCTCTACCTATATCTTTCTTAACTTTCCTATTTTCCTTTTACTCTGCCTTAACTGTTCCTCCCCCCTGCAGCTAATTGCATATATTAACAATATATTCTGCCTTTTTGAACCATTTGTGTAACTTGATGTATTTCCCTTACAGTTTAAATGCTGGCATTTTTTTTAGTTTCTATATGTGTGTGTGTGTGTGTGTGTGTGTGTGTGAGAGTGTGAGAGTGTGTACGTATATATATATATATATATATATATATATAATTTTTTTTGTTTGTTTTTTTTGTTTTTCTTTCTCTGCTATCCTTGCATTTTGTGTTGCTCATAGAATTGAGCTGTTTCTTACAAGGTATGATGCTCCTCCCCTGCATCCTCTATCTTAGTTACTTGGTAATTGGAGTGTTTTAAAACTTCAGACCTAATATTTACCTCCTGTTCCTTTTTACTTCCAGTCCCTTCAGCAAAAGTTTCATCCCGTGTCTTGGCCAACCTCCAAATCAACCCAAGGCTGTCTCGTTGGCCTACACTGTGAGACCCTGTGTTGGTGAAACACTAAAGTGCTTTTGGCTACACTAGTGGATGTTACAGTGTATTTAATCTGTCCTCTAAACTGAAGACTCTTTCCCCTTTCACTGTACACATGCACACTACTGGTTCCCCCCCCCATTTTTCTCTTCCTATTGTACACCTAGATCAATTACTTAAAACTACTTTCTCTTGGAAAAAGTTTACCTAAGCACCTGCAGCCCATACTTCAATTGTTTTTTCCTAGGTGGTGGTCCTTTTCACCACACTATACTAGATTAGTAGCATAAGATTTGTAGTTATTAGGAAGATACTGCACTACACTGACCTGGAATTGACTTAGTTTGGTTTTCCTGTTTGCATTTTAGCAGCTGGCCTAGTCCAGTTTTTCTCACTGAAAACCTTATATTACTTTGTGTCTAATCCACTCTCCCACCTTGAACCTGCACAACTCCCTCCCACTCCTGCTTAATTACAGAGGTATCTTCCTTTTACTGTTATGTTCTGACCAGATGTATAGATAGGTTCTGCAGTCTCAAGGACTGGTATAGCCCCACTCTGTTCGCTTTGCTACGCTTGGCTCACTCCACTCCCCTACTCTGCCCTATTTTCCAGCTACCCCCACTACCTCTACATTTATTCTAACCCCAGATCACCTGACCACACCCTCCTCCAATCGACAACCTCTCATACACACCCCTATCACATTTCTACCTAAAAAAGATACATTGTATCTACTTGTCATGCATTCACACTCTCATCCATACTTGAATCCCAAAACCACTAAGACCCAACCACTACTCCCTTATAAAATACCATTAATCCTAGGATTTCTCTTCCTAACCCTCACATACCTAACAAACATTACATCATTATATACAAACACATCACTCCACATAACACTTTCTCAAACAAATATACATTCGCACATTTTCTTTCCTATCTCTTTTACATTATTTAAAGACAGCTTAATCCTACACATTCATAAGTCTCACACAACACCATCTTACACTAGAAAAACATCATTTAGATCCAACATAGACACAGAACACACAATTAAACATACTGTTTGCCACTAAAAATCTACGTATATCTGGAGACATACACCCGAACCCTAGACCACAAAACTCTCTACTCACTGCTAGGCAAATCTTTGACCTATTGATTCTGAATGTCAACATCAGAAGTATCTCTAACAAACTTTCTGACCTACACTCATTTATAGCTCACTACTCCCCTGACATACTAATCATTACTGAGACATGGCTAAAACCTAGTACCCAAAATGAAGAAATTCTCCCACCAGGATATAATATCCTAAGACTGGAGAGAATGGACAAAAATGGAGGTGGAGTTGCTATTCTCTACAAAAATACAATCATCAGACCTCTACAAACCCCCATACCTAAATTTCAAAATGCCGAAATCTTAGGTTCAGCCCTAACCATAAATGGCACAAAAACTATCATCATTCTCTGCTGTTATAATCCCCTAGGTAACAACTCTCCCATCATTGAAGAAATATTACAATGGGCCATAGATAATCTCCACCAAGAAACCATCTTACTAGGTGATCTGAGCACTGATGGGTCAGCCTGTACCTCTAACAACCCCACTAACCATATTAATCTTTACAGTTTTACCCAACTTATCAAAGAACCCACTAGAATCGACAAAAAAGCCCACAAACAGTCTATTCTAGATTGGACATTAACTGCCCCAAACAAAACTATCAGACATGATGCCTTCCTGATGGTCTTAATGACCATCTCCCCACCTTCCTCCTGTGGAAATGTACCAACATAGCCAAACCCATTGTTTTTAGATGAGTCAGAGATGATCGTAAGCTAAAAATACAAGAACTAAACAGTATTCTAAAACATAGTAACTGGAAACCACTACAGATCCTAAATCTTGACCAAGCTGTTGACTACTTCAACAATATTCTCATCAATTAGGAAAATAAGAGCCAAGGCAAATGCACCATGGATAACTAGGGAGACTAGAGCCCTTCTAATGTCAAGGGATAAGGCTTGGAGAATTTGGAAGAAATACAATATTAGCCTAGCCGTAGTTACCTACAACTTAGAAATCAGGCCAAGAGACAAACTAAATTCGATAGACAAAATTACTTCCTCAATATCCAAAACAAACATTCAAAAGATTCCCGAAAGTTTTGGCATGCCATTAACTCTCTCCTACAACCAGGCAAAACTACCACTCCCACTCCAAACTCCAAAAAACAATAAGGACATTGCCTCCCAATTCAGTCACCACTTCACAGAATCCATCTTAACACTATCGTCCCAGCTATCCAAAAAGAGCTCTACATATAACCCAATCAAATGCCCTGACAACATCCCATCCTTTACGCTCTCACATGTTCCTACCTCAACAATAAAAAAAACCTACTAAAACTGAAACCTACCACCTTTGCCGCTGACAACCTACCAGCCAACTTCCTAAAAATAGGTGCTGAATCCTTATCCTACCCTATTTCTATTCTTATCAATTGCTCCATACAAGAAGCATATGTCCAAAACTATGGAAGGTATCATACATTATTCCACTACATAAAGACGGAAACTCTTACAAATACTCAAATTATCACCCCATTGCCATTCTATCCCCCTTATCTAAAATACTAGAGAAATGTATACATTCTCAGGTAACACAATTCCTAAGCTCATACCATCTCCTGTCCCCCACACAGCATGGCTTCCGACAACACCATAGCACAACCACCACTCTGCTCTCTTTCACCAATCTGATCAACCAACATAGAAATTATAATAACTTTGTATCTGCAGTATTTCTAGACCTCTCCAAAGCATTTGACATGGTTTCACTTTTTTACTACTAGACACCCTGACATCCCTATCCTTTGCCCCTTCCGCTATAGCCTGGTTTAAAAGCTATCTGTCAAGTAGGCAACAATCTGTCCAATGGCAAAGTGTATTATCCCCCTTACTCCCAACTACCATAGGTGTACCACAAGGCTCCATATTAGGCCCACTTCTTTTCTCTATATTTACCAATAATCTCCAATCCACCACACAGCATGCTTCACTTATACAATACGCTGATGATCCAACTCTTATCTGTTCATTTCCATCACTTCCCACCCTACAACAACACACCCAGGAATCCTTTAGCTCTGCAGAAAGTTGGATCAGTCAGATTCAACTTATCCTAACTCTAATAAAACCAAATTACTACTTTTCACCCTCAACAAAACCATTTCCACCCCTCTATCCTTCACTATTTCCTCCAGAAATGGCACTATTATCTCTCCCCTCTGACCATACCAAACTCCTAGAAGTTGAAATTGATAAAAATCTACACTTCAGTGTCCACATTTCACAAACTATCAAAAAAGTCCATAAAAAAATGGAAACATTATATAGGCACAATAAATCCCTCTCGAAACAAGCACAGATTAACCTAACCGAAACTCACCTCTTGTCTACCCTAATGTATGCTGCTCCAATTCTTACTCAGCTTAGAAAACTTGACCTTAGCAGACTTGAATCATGTTATAATAAAATTGCCAAGTTGCAAACAACTCCACCTTTAGAACGCACCATTGCCAGGCTCTAAGGGAACTGCAATGGCTGGAACTTCCCCAGCTATTAACCTATCACCAATTAGTCATTGCCTACAATGTGGTTAACACAATCAGAAAAAAACCCTGCACTAGGCCAACTTCTCACCCACTATAATACAAATTGTCCTCTCCAATCTTCCGACAAACCCCTCCTCTGTATCTCTAGGGCTAACAATACTGCAGGAAAAGCACTTTTCTCCCACTCCATAGCTAGAACCTGGAATAATCTCCCTCCTGAATTGATTTCTGCCCCTACCTCTTCACACTTTAAAAACTCACTTAGAACATACTTAAAGAATAAGTGGCTATGCCCATGTATTACATAAATCCTCAAATTATTCCACCTCTATACCTCAATTCCTAATATACCTATTGTAATCTAGGTCTTCTCCAAATACTGATGGAATTTGTATGCTTATTCTGTACAACTATTTTTTCCTGTATATATAGGTCTTATGTGTTCTGCTGTATACTGTATTTTAACATATTGTTTGAAAATTCTCTGTATACTGGATTTTAGCATATTGTGTAAAATGTTACTTACTGTGGCGCATTCTGCGGTGGTGATGCTGTGGTAACGTTGAGGCCTCACAGTTAGACGTTGCCCGTTCGACTCTCAGTTAAAGCGTCTTCTGTGTGGCGACATACATGAATGGGCGTTCCTTCGTTAAAGGTTGTGCGTTGGGCCCGGCAAGCCAGCACGTAAAACTCTACTGCCAATCATTAGCGGACCGGAGTTCCACTGTGGTGACCCCTAACCAGGAAAAGCCGAAAGACACAAACAAACTGTGGAGCTTTTCTCCCCGGACCTCCGCTGAAAATGGACCTGTGTCCAGTTGGACTATCCCGGTTAACAAATGTAAAATAAAATAAAAAATAAATAAAATATAGTTTAGTATCAGAATGTCAAGTTGAGATGTAATTTCCATCTGGCTGAGCATCTCAGTGTTTGCAAATTTATATTAGTGAATGCACTGTGCATTCACTAATATAGACTTGAAGAACCATACAGAGAGCGGGATAAAGTGCAGTTTGGGAAATTCATCCTTTTCCTCACTGTAGTCCGATCTCAGAGTTGGAATATATAGTTAGCAGGAGCTGTGGGGGGCTTGACCCCCCCTGCAAAAACATGATGTTAGGTATAGGAATTTCCTTTACCTGACCTCCTATATGGACATGATGTGATCTGTTCAGCAACAATGTCGACTCTGCTGAATTCGTTCAGCTGATTCGACAACAACATTTTGATTTTCGTTTTTTGTATTCGGTGTTTCAAGCGGAAATTATTTTTCTGTTTGAAATTTTGATAGTAAATCTATATATACAATGGATATAAAAAGTGTACACACCTCTGTTAAAATGCCAGGTTTTTGTGATATAAAATGAGACCACAATAAATCATTTCAAAAGTTTTCCCACCTTTAATGTGACCTATAGCCTGTAAAATTCAATTGAAAAACAAACAAATCTGTGAGGGGAAAGATATAAAAAATAAAAAACATACAATAAATTGGTTGCATAAGTGTGCACACTCTTAAACTAATACTTTGTTGAAGCACCTTTTGATTGTACAGGTTATAGGTTACATTAAAGGTGGGAAAAGTTTTGAAATTATTTATAGTGGCCTCTTTTTTTATACTGTTAAATAAAATTAAGAATTCAATACACAGGAGGTTCAGATTCAAATGTTTACTAGTGTACACCAGGAGGCAAAAAACGTACAAGTACAGAATTTTGTCTGACATGAAACAGGAAGCACACAATTTTATATAGGTTTAACATTTAAGCTATACCCACCTTACTGACGTGATATGTCACAGGGCATCTACATCACTTTAGCTTACAGTCCTTTATTCATTAAATCTGCTGATGCTGTATATTTTAAAAAACTTTTCCTCTAGATATAATATGGCCTTGCTATCCAGCTGGTCAGTCATAATGTCTTTCTGTAAAGTTACTTGTTCAAGGTTTCATATCAGTTTGAATACAATAGCAGCTTCAGTCTGTTAATACACGTCTTTGTTCTCTGTTACACTTTCTCACACAGCTGCGTGCTATCTTAGTAACACATATACAAGGCCAAATCATTCCAACAAGAAAGAGCAGAAGATTTCATTATTTCACACATTTAATTTCCTGACCCAGCAGATAATCACTTGTGAAAAGCATAAACATTAATACTTGCTAAGCTAGCATTCTGCCAGGGTCAGAGATCAGCTTTGCTTCAAGCCACACTGCAGTTTCAAAACAACTTACATTTACACATGAATTAATCTGTGCTGTTATATGATTAATAGAATAAAATGTATTATATACTACTTTGCTTTTAAGCTAGCATTTCTCATATATTTAAATACACATTTTTCTAACATTTTCCCCCCTATTAATACTTTTTATTCTATTTTGAAATATGCATAGTGTCATTTCATCTCCTAGCCTTTTCCACTTAGGATTTTCAGCTAGGTGAGTCATTCAATCTATACTTCAGAAAAAGCGTCATCTGAGATCAATCTTTCAATCTCGATATCTTGTTAAAAGTTTCAGTAACAGATAAATCAATAAAATCTTTGATTAATCTTTTCATGCAGGGAATTCCACAGCAAACACATGCTCCTATTAGGAGTATACCCACACAAATGGCAATCAGAATATTCATTAGGATGGAACCCCACCCCCCAAATAGATTCTGGAAAAAGTCAGTCAGTGGGTTTGGGCCTGGTTCAGTCATGGCTGATACTTGCTGAATTACCTCTAGGTGGTTATTAATCTCATGATGATTGTCAGGAATATAAGCACAGCATTCTTCTTTGATAAGCGTGCACGTACCACCTCTCGCCGCTAGGGTGACGTCAAGTGCCATCCGATTTTGTAGCATTACAGTTCTCATTGCATTCAATTCATCAGTCACCAGTTCTAGGGCAGAAAAAGTTGCAGTACTCATTACTTCGAGAAGTTTTGACAACTTCCTCAGCTCCTAGATCAATTTGACTGCTCCATAGGCTGGGAATATTCCTGCCCAGGATATAACACTGTCACTTAAGTCCATATGAGTCAATTCACTTTTGTCTTTTACTGAATTGTGGTCTTTCCAGCCAGCTTCGATCTTTCCAACTGGATTCACAGGTTTTTTAACTGGACCTTCAGGTTTTCGGGCTGTTTCTCTTACGTTTCGTATCTTACCCAAAGGTAATTCTGCAGTATTGCCGGAACCAAGTAACCCAAAAAACAACTGCCGGACCAATTCTCAGGTAACCATTTATATGCCTTTTTCCCACAAATAAAATAACAGTTTTCTACTTTAGTACTAATACGCATCAGCCCTGCATGAAACATTTTTTGATCTATAACTGACAATTGTTTAAACAGAACTGGATGTTTTTGAATGTCATTCATAGTTGTTTTCAATGAGTTCAAATACGAGTCATAATTAGTATTGCAAAAGGTATTGCCATTGCTATTCTTAATATAACATCGGTAAGATATGGTTATATTACAATTGCTCCAGCCCACCTGGAGGGTGTCATTTTTGAAAAAACATACAATTCCTTTTTGTGTGACAGGTAAAAATAAAGCTATTTTGTCCTGTGATCTCACAGTTCCTGTATCCAAAAGTAAATTCTCCCAAGTCTCATTTATCCCCAAAGGGACAGCGGACATTATCAGTCTTCCATATGCTGTTGGTATAGCTGTACAAACCCAGCAATTTGAAATGTTCATAGTCTCTGCATATACACGTTTCATGGCTAGGTATGTGTTAAAATTTGGATGCCAGTCTATAGACGTTTCATCACGCCTTCCCACTTTCACTTGTGTGGTTGTGTGTAGGATGAACCACAGCAAGAGGAAAATTGTCACAATTACAGTTAATAAATGTACACTCAACAAAATGATTATGCAACATCTCTGGGGTTGATCTAAACTTCTATTCGCTTTGTTTTTGGCCATCTCGGTCTGGTTGTGTATCAGTCACAAAGTTTTTATCAAGTTGAAAGTTCTTTACCAGTTTACAATGCGTCAAATGAACCCAGGACGTCCTCTCGGCCACTCTAACTGCAGTAGGCATTGCCAACAGAACCTGGTACGGTCCCTCCCACTTTGGACTTGCCCAATTCTTCCTTTTCGTCACTTTCAGCCAGATCCACGCCCCTGGGGCCAAGACTGCTTCCACCGGTCTGGTCTGTTCCTTATCTGAAAAAGAGTTAAACTGCAGAACAGATTTATTTGTTAACAGTTTCCTCATATAACTAGCTAATGAACTGTCAGCCTCTTGCTCTGCAGGCATGACAGCTTTCCACTGAGGCACATAATATGCTCTCCCAAAAACCATTTCAAAGGGAGTCAAACCCTTTACATTTGGAACCGTTCTCATACTCAACAGTGCTAAAAGCAGACAGTAAATCCAATTCTTTTGGGTTTCCTCTACTAGCCTCCTAAGTTTGTTTTTTAGGGTACCATTGTACCTTTCCACCAGTCCTGCTGACTGTGGGTGGTAAGCACAATGGTTCTTTAAGGAGATACCAAAAAATCTCCCAAGCTGGTGAATCATCTGATTCACAAAATGTGTGCCATTGTCACTATAAATCCTTTCCAGAATGCCAAATCTAGGGATTACTTCTTTTATCAGGGCTTTTGCCACTGTTGCTGCATCCGGGTTTTTAGTTGGAAAAGCTTCTACCCATTTAGAAAACATGTCTACAATAACTAAACAAAACTTTTTCCCTTCACATTTATTCAATTCTATGAAATCCATACAAATAGTATGGAACGGGTATGGTGGTATAGGAAAACTTCCTTGCTTGGTTTTAAATGCTCCTTGTGTATGATGCTTGTTACAAGTATGACAAGCTGCACAATTGTTTTCTGTGTAGTTTGTGTATCCATATGGTTGGAATATTCGATTTACTAACTGTACCATCCCCCCTGTTGAGACATGGCACTACCCATGGCTCAACAAAGCTGCATATCTAAATAGATTAGACGGCAATATCGGTTTTCTTTCTTTGGAAATGTGCAGTCCATTCTCAAGAATTGCACCTCGTTTTACCCATTTTTGTTTTTCTGCTTTTGTAGTAAGCATCTGCATTGTTTTTAACATGTCTAAATCTAAAATCTCAGAGGGTTGTAATTCCTCATTTAAAAGTACAGTTTCTGAGTCTGAGGCTGCTTGCTTTGCAGCTGTATCAGCTCGTGCATTGCCTATTGAAATCTTATCCTGTTGTTTTGTATTTTTTTTTTATTTTTTTTATTATTTATTTGTTTTAAGGGAAACTAGGTTCCACAGAGCCCACAGAGCCTGTTTTCAGCGAGGAGCGGGAGAAATGCTCCTGCTGCATGAATGTGGAGGAGGAATGGAGGAGGAGAGGAAACCGGAGGAAACCCGAACACAAACACAGAACATGCAACTCCCACAAGCACAAGGCACCCCGAGAAACAGAAGAGAACCTCTTGCTGTGAGCAACAAACAATTAACACCACACCACTGTGCCGCCCGTTGTATGAGCTACACATTTACAAATAGCTACTTTGGTAGGTAACTGAATAGATTCTAATAACTCCAAAATAAATTGCGCATGATTAATAGGTTTTCCACTAGATGTTATCATTCCTCTATTTTTCCATTGTTCTGCAAATACATGTACTGTAGAAAAAGCATACTGACTATCAGTATATATGTTCACACACTTGTTTTTGCTAAAGTACATGCCCTCGTCAAAGCTATCAATTCTGCTGCTTGTGCAGATAAGTTGTGTGGTAAGGATTGAGCTTCTAAAATTTCAGTGTCTGTAACCACTGCATACCCCACCAGATTCTTCCCTGTAGGACCCCTTCTGCATGAGCCGTCCACATAATATGTCACCTCGGCATTATCCAAGGGCATATCTGTAAGATCTTGTCTAGGTAAAGCTAACTGTTCAATTTCCTGCAGGCAGCTGTGTGGTGTGCCCTCCGCAGGAGTTGGAAGTAATGTTGATGGATTCAATGTCGTACATCATTCAATTGTCATATGAGGTTGGCTCAGCAGTATAGTCATACATGAAAGATGTCTAGCAGGAGAAAGGTATGCCACTTTCTCCTGCAGTAAAATTATTGCAACTGCATGAGGCACTCTCAATGTGAGAGGGTGGAATTACACCACTGAGGCTGAAGCCTGTACTGCCAAAAGATTGCGCCACTGGGTCTAACTGTGATGAATAGTAGGCTATGGGGCGTTGCTTGTCCCCATGTTGTTGCGTCAATACTGACGTCATATATCCTTGCTTACAATCTACGGTCTGAAAAAAACGTTTGTGATAATTTGGAAGTCCTAAAACTAATGAAGAAGCTATCAACTGCTTCAACCTGCAGAAAGCTGTTTCTGCTTCGGTTGTCCATTGTAAGATATCTTGTGCTGCCATTGGTGTCTTATATATCAAATCAGTCAGTGGAGCAGATTCCAAAGCATAATTTGGTATCCAGCTCTGACAAAAATTAGTTGTACCTAAGAAAGACATCATTTCTTTCTTGGTTGTTGGTTTGGGTGCTTGCAAAATTGCTGTTATTCTTTCCTCATCTAGTATTCTACCTTCATTGGATATTACATATCCTAGGTATCTAACCTTTTTTCTCCAAAGTTGTAACTTACTTTTGTTTACTTTGTGTCCTTGTGTTGCTAAAAATTTCAATAATGCTACAGTATCCTCCTGCACTGTTGCTGGGTGGGGCTGCTAGCAAAATGTCATCTACATAAAGTAGAATTTGACTACCTCCGGTGGGGTAAACCCTGCCAGGTTGCTAGCCATTTCTTGTGTAAATATTGTTGGGCTCTCACAATATCCCTGTGGTAGTCAGTATATGTATACCTTTTACCCTGAAATGTAAATACAAGCCAATATTGACTATCAGGATGTATAGGTATTGAAAAGAAAGCATTGCTAATATCTACCACAGAGAAATATTTCTGTTGCGGTTCTAAATCATTTAACAAAGTATGTGGGTCTGGCACCGTAGGTGCTCTAGGTATTACTGCATTATTTACAGCTTGTAAATCTTGTACCATCCGCCATTCCGTTTGCTTTTTTAACAGGAAATAGGGTGTATTACATGGTGAATCAGGAGATTCCACCAGTACTCCTTCTTTGAGTAATGCTGCTATTATAGGCTTAATTCCTATTTCTGCATCCTTTCTCAAAGGGTATTGTCTTTTCTGTGGTCTAAAAGCTGACTTTGGGGTAATTGTAACTGGTCCTGCTGTTCGAATAAGTCCTACATCTGACTTGCCTGTTGACCAAAGAGTTGTTGGAATTTCACATAAGGCCTTTTCTTCTTCTTCTAATAAAAATGCTAATCAGCTGTCCTCACTAGATTGCAAGTGTACAGCTGGATGTGTCTGTGTCAACCAATTCAGTTTTTGTATCCCTTGTTCTGATAGTTCTAAATCAGTCTGTTTCTCCCATCTTGTTACTTTTTCTCCTAAATCTGCCCATTTGACAATTTTGTTCTTTGTCAAGCTGACATGTGATAACCGATTTGATCTATACAATGCAAGGAATTTTTGAGGTAACGAACAGCTGACTACACTGTTCCCCTCAGTATTTCAGTACAAAGTACGCAAAACCGATCTAGTTGCATGATTTCTGAACAATTCTTGCTCATATTCTCTATCAGGTCCTGGTGTAGTACAGTAGTATAGAGTACAGTGTAACAAATGCTGTTGATCAATGTCGAGGGAGGGGGCTTTACTGATGGCTACATTCATCAGTTCCTCGGTTACTGCACCTGGACCAGTCGTGACTAGGTCCTGGCTGTACCAGTAAAAAGTTTCACCCTCCGATCGCACTACAAAGGTGTCCATTTGTCTCTGTGCCTCCATACCTTGTACAGTTGGAACTACTGCTATGCCAAATATCTGCATAAGGTCCCTGCCCAATAGGTTTACTGGACACTTTGCAGGAACAACAATTTTACTTCTCTGGGTTATACCTGAAACAGGGTCAGTTATTGCTATATCATGGGAAAGCAGTTCCCTGTATAGCTGTCCATTTGCTGCTTTTACTAGTATATAATCAGGTGATTCGGAATGTTCTGGTAACTTGGAGGGGTGTATCAAAGTCCGTGATGCTCCTGAGTCACACAGGAATTTGACTTCCCTTCCCTCCACCAGAAGTGTAACTTCCGGTTTCGTATCTGCTAAGTACAGCTCTAAGCTCAATAATGCTAAGTCCAAAATTTCACTTTCTTCATCCTCCATATCTACTTGCACTTCCTCTACTCCCTCTATCACATTTACATTCGTTTTCTGTTTAGTAACTTTTCTTGATGATTTTTGACTTTCACTTGATGTATCCTCACTATCATATAATCAGTCCTCATCTCCCTTATCTTCTGTGATTACCTTTTTGTTTTACCTACAATCCCTTGCTAGATGTCCCTTTTTCCTGCACTTGAAGCATTCACCTCTCTTTTTCCTTTCTTCAAAATCTTCTGATCGTTTGTCAGACTGTTTGTTTCCCTGGACATTCTTCTTGCCCTTTTTACCTGACTGTAATACAAATACTTCAGCTCCGTCTTCAGCATTGAAGACTTGCGCCTTCTTTTTCATTTTACTATTAAAATGTCTTTCAGCATGTCTAGCGTATTCGAGTAAGGCTTGTAGCCTCCCTGTTCGATGGTCTATCATATGCTTTGTAATGAAGCTACTAATAGGTGCAATGCAACCTTTCAAAAATGCATTTTTTAATTGTTGTTCATACGGGGAATCATTTGTTTGGTTCTCAGGAACTGACATACCGCTATGATTATTAAAACATTCTAATAATCTAGCATAATATCCATCTATTGTCTCATTTTCCTGTTGTATGCATTGATTAATGCAAGTCCAATCTGCTCTGGGTTTCCATTTCTCAGAGATTCGGTCTGTCAGACCTTTCACTCTGTTGTCTAACTCTGCGTCACTATGTGGGAGTGGTCTAAGCTCTGCATTACGAGGATTCCAGGTGCCACAAATCATGTGCCAATCTGGACCTATAACTTGTCTTACTACTTTTTCTACTTCTTCCCCATTCAAGTGGTAACTCAACCTCATGCCTTGTAAATCTTCTAAAAATTTCGTAAAATTAACTTTCGGATGGGGGGATTCCCTCAGTAGCCTTCCAGATGTCCTCTGGTGTCCATGGTCTGTATACTATGAGTGTTGGGTCCTGCCCGAGGATTTGAGACTTTTATAAGTTGGCATATTTCTTCCTCACTCTCATCCTGTAAATTTCTCTCTATTTGGTATGATTCTATGTCCCTATGTGTTTTACATGTTCGGGACCTAGTTTCAATAGGATCTCTAACAAATGGTTGTGATCTTGCTGAAACTTCAGGATAACGTGGAGGCGGACCAGCCTGTCCACTCGCTTCATATCCTGAAAAGGGTAAGGGAGGGGGCAAGGGAGGAGGAGGAGCTGTTGCTATTACCAAGTTATTATCCTCTTTGTCTAAAAATAATGTTTTTGAATTTTTAAGCTTCTGTTCTCTACGATTTGCTTCCTCAATCCACCTGTGTGCTTGAGGAATGCCTAGTTGGTGTTGCTTTTTTGCCTGACCTCCCGCATCAGATTTAAGCTGTTTAAGGAGTTTAACTAGTGAAATTTTATCTAGTTTACCATCAAATTCATATTTACTAACCCATTTCGTATAATACCTAACGTTATCAGAACGTTGTAATTGCATATATTTTGCGTCTTCGGTTAGGGGCGGATCTCGCGAGGTTTTAGTGCACTGATTACCCATGTCAAAGAAAATGTTACGTAACCCTTTTTTATCACGTGATATCAAGTTCTCAGTTCCTGTTTACAGTTTATCTAGAATAACTGCCTACCTTATTCTGTTACCCTGATCTATGACCAAATATTCAGTACTTCCTTTTGTCCCTGATTTGCAAAACAAATCTTGACAACAATATACTGTAACCTAGTCCCTGATCTAAACCAGAAAAAAAGGCAAATTCTTCCTACTTGATCCGCTTTTCGGCCACAGATCAGAAAGTGGCCAGCCTCTTTACACACGACAATTCAGTCGGAGGTCTTTTCACTCAAGAAGAACAATTTTGGTAACTTCTCCTTCGCAGTATTCGACCACCGATACGCTCTGATCTGCAGCTTACCAAGGGAATTCTGGCTCGAAGGACCAAACTGTTAAATAAAATTAAGAATTCAATACACAGGAGGTTCAGATTCAAAAGTTTACTAGTGTACACCAGGAGGCAAAAAACGTACAAATACAGAATTTTGTCTGACATGAAACAGGAAGCACACAATTTTATATAGGTTTAACATTTAAGCTATGCCCACCTTACTGACGTGATATGTCACAGGGCATCTACATCACTTTAGCTTACAGTCCTTTATTCATTAAATCTGCTGATGCTGTATATTTTAAAAAACTTTTCCTCTAGATATAATATGGCCTTGCTATCCAGCTGGTCAGTCATCATTTCTTTCTGTAAAGTTACTTGTTCAAGGTTTCATATCAGTTCGAATACAATAGCAGCTTCAGTCTTTTAATACACATCTTTGTTCTCTGTTACACTTTCTCACATAGCTGCGTGCTATCTTAGTAACACATATACA
The DNA here is from genome assembly GCF_019279795.1 of Protopterus annectens. Classification (NCBI taxonomy): domain Eukaryota; kingdom Metazoa; phylum Chordata; order Ceratodontiformes; family Protopteridae; genus Protopterus; species Protopterus annectens. Next base: position 444,416,300 of record NC_056738.1, read on the forward strand.
AGGCCAAATCATTCCAACAGGAAAGAGCAGAAGATTTCATTATTTCACACATTTAATTTCCTGACCCAGCAGATAATCACTTGTGAAAAGCATAAACATTAAAACTTGCTAAGCTAGCATTCTGCCAGTGTCAGAGATCAGCTTTGCTTCAAGCCACACTGCAGTTTCAAAACTACTTACATTTACACATGAATTAATCTGTGCTGTTATATGATTAATAGAATAAAATGCATTATATACAACTTTGCTTTTAAACTAGCATTTCTCATATATTTAAATACACATTTTTCTAACATATAGCACAAAAACCTGTCATTTTAACAGGGGTTCATAGGTTCATAGGTTCATACTAGGCTATCTGCCCAAGGGCATTTATAAGCCTAGCCCATAGTTATGTGGCTTTCGCCACCCCTTTAGTTTGAATAAAAACTATGCCTATCATTTTGCTGTGCCTCTGTCAAGCAGTGACACTGAAGTAATCCCTGGGGTATATCTGCGATCTCCCATCCATTGGTCAAGATTCCTCTTGAACAAGGCCAGCGAGGTGCTTTGCCTCACATGTACCGGGATTTTGTTCCACAGCATAGGGAGTCTCTGGGTGATGAATCTGTCCCTCCAGCACGTTCTATTTATAACCGTGTCAAGGTTTAAGTCTCCCGCCCTTGTGGTTCTGAGGGATCTAGATTTTTTGAGGTGAAGCATATTCATCAAATCTGGGTTTGACATGGCCTTATATATCAGGCACAGGTCACCTCTGAGCAAGTGGTATGAGACTGAATAGAGCTGGAGTTCTTTCAGTCGGGCAGCATAAGACATATTTTGAGACCCTTTATCCTTTTGGTGAGGAACTTTTGGGGCCTTTCAAGCTGCAGCAGGTGTCTGGTCAGATACATTCGAGCGGGCATTGTACTCAATCATGGGTCTAATGAGTGATGAGTACAGGAGGACGATGACCTCCCTTGATCTAGATGTGAATCCCTTCATGATCAGGTGGGCGATATAGAAGGTTTTCCTAACTACTTTAGCAACATGAGTGTCAAGCGAAGGCTACTGTCAACCTGGGTCCCCAGATCCCTGATGACTTTTCTGTGCTCAGTGGATTGCCACCTATATGGTAGCTAGGGGTAACCTTGTTTTTCCCGAAGGGTATGACTATGCATTTTTTGGCGTTTAACTTTAGGCCATGGCTCTGGCACCAGTTATCCATTTCTGTGAGGCCCTTCTGGAGGATATCTGTGTCAGATGTGTTTTCGACTACGGCGCCCAGTTTGCAGTCATCTGCAAACTTTGTCAGCCATAACCCTCCTGTGTTTGCTTGTACTTCAGAAAAGTAGATGCCGAACAAGAGTGGACCCAGGACTGAGCCCTGTGGGACACCACTTGTGACAGGCTTTGAGTCTGACATGGCTCCAGCAACTCTGACCCTGTGGGTTCTGTCACTTAGCAACCCATCTTGTGATGTATGGGTTTACATTCAAGCTGATGAGTTTTTCGATGATACCTGAGTGGGGTATTGTGTCGAAGGCCTTTGCCAGGTCGAGGTAGGCTGTATGGACTGCCTTTCCCTCATCAGTGGCCTTGGTGACTGTCTCGAAAAAGTCAACCAAGTTTAAGAGGCAGGATCTGCCTTTGACAAATTCAAACTGGGTTGGATCCAAAGTCTGCAAATTCCCTATGTCTTTATTTATGAGTTCCATTATGATCCTCTCCATGGCTTTGCAGATAAGGCTTGTCAAGCTAATGGGGCGGTAATTTCCAGGGTCTGTGGAGGCACCGCCCTTATGAAGTGGGACCACAGTCGCCATGCGCCACTCCTTGGGTATGTATCCTGAGGTGAGGCTAAGATTAAACAGCTGTCCTAACTGTGGGTTTAATTCCTCGTTGAGTTCGTGAAGCACACAGCCGGGGACACCATCCGGTCCCATGGATGCTGTGTTTTTTGCCTTAGTGAGGGCAGTTCTCACCTGGGCGTTGGAGATGTTTGGGGGGCTACAATCCTCTGGAATAGATATCTCTCCTTTTGGGGGGGAGTTTGCACTGAACCTGTCAGCCAGTATGTTGGCAATGTGTGTAGGTTCAGTAATTTTCACATCATTTTGAACTAATTCTGAGCATATCTGGGAGTTTCCTCCTAGGTTTCTAACATAGCTAAAGAAGGCCTTATGATTGTCTTTAGAGTCCTTGGCGATTTTTCTCTCAAAATTTGCCTTGGATGATTTTATGAGAGCTCTTAGTTTTTACTTATAATGATCAAAGGTGTCTTACCTTTCAAGGATTTTGCTCTATCTTGTAGTAGCTTCCTCCTTTTGTTGTAGAGCTTGTTTATGGCTGGGGTCCACCAGACTGGATGCTTGCCTTTGGTACAGAGAGTCTTAGTTTTGTTTGGGATTGCCTGATCCATGCAGTCCTGTAGGTGCTGGTAGAAGGCATTTGTAAGTGATTCAGTGGTTTGAGTAATGTTTACCACTGGCTCAGGGGCCTTAAAGGAGACCACACTAGTTTTTAGAAGTGTGAAATCGGCTTTTGAGAAGTTTTTCACTGTGGTCTTTTTGTTTCAGGTGGGGGCGGGATGAGGACCTCCAGCGAGATTAGTTTATGATCTGATCTCACCAGTGAGGGGTATACTTCGGTGTTGAACATTTTGATCCCATGTTCGTGATGATGAGATCAAGTATGTTTTCTCCTCTTGTGGGGATGGTGACTAGTTGTTCCATGGCATTTGAGTTTATGAACTCCAGGAATCTTTGGGTTAGAGTGTTCGGGCTTGAATAGTGTTCCCAGTCTATATTAGGGTAGTTGAAGTCACCTAGTATGATGGTGTTTGGAGATACATTTATCCCTCCAATGTTTTCAGGAAGGCCATGTGAGGTTCCTGAGTTTGAGAGGGTGGCCTGTAACATGCTACAAATTGCAGAGCAGTCTTGCCTATGGTTAATTGCACCTGGATGGTCTCCGATGCATCGCGTTGCCACCAACCTTGAGGTGTGGGTGTCCTTTATGAATATGGACACCCTCCTTTCTTGGTGTTGTCCGATTTTGGGGCGAACGCATGATATGAGGTGAAACCTGTTAGTGCTGGGGTGCTCTCAGGAGCCTTGAACCAGGTTTCTGTCACAGCACAGACATCGATGTTCTCCATATTGAGAAGGGCCTCGTGCGTGCATCTTGAGATTGAGACTTCTGGCATTGAGCAGCATTACCCTTAGTTTTTTCCTTTTTGGTGTTCTAGGGTGGTAGGTTTAGAATTTGAGCCTTGCCTAAAAAGGCACTATGGGGTGGCAAGAGCCTTTGCCAATATCCGAAGCCCAGGGTGACAGGTGCAAGCCGTCCCTTGCGAAGCAGAGTGGCTTGTCCAGTATGTCATCCCAAGCAGACAGACATTGGATCCCCTTTGAATGACACCAGAATTTAAGCCAATTATTAAAGCTGATCATCTTATCACTGTATTGTGGCATCATTCTAGGTGAAGGTAGGATATGCTCAAAGTCAGGGTCATACCTGCCTGGGCTACATAATCAGAGAGCTCCTCGATGTCCCTTTTCATGCAGTCCAAGGAGGTACGTCTCAGGTCGTTGGACACCAGCGTGGACAATGACTGAGTCGTACTTGTACCTGCTGTTGAGAGACCTGAGTGCTTGCGTTATGTGGCGGATTCTAGCTCCCGACAGGCAGCTTATTGTGACCTTCTCCTTACTCAGTCTGGTGAGCGGGACGTCAGTGTGTCTGACTATGGAATCACCAATGACAAGTGTGTCTGGCATTTTGTTTGGCCTTAAGGGCTGTGACTGTTTGACACTCTGACTGTGTGGTCTATGTGTTGCATGTGTTGGGTCGTGAGGTGGTAGTTGTTTGGGTGTCTGCTTTGGTGGCCTCTGCTGTTTTGGTAAATTTTGATCAGAGCCTCCGAGTATGTCTTTGTGTGAGTATGTGTATGATTTGAAGTTGTGATTGTACCATGTGTGACTGGGTATGTATTGTGTGTGGTTACCTTCTCCTCCTGTCTGGTCTTGCCAGTCCTATGTTGAGAGAGCTCAGCCTCCAGTTTGGCCATATAGTTGCATCTCTCGCATGTATTTGTGTTTTGTGGGAGAAGGAGAGGATTGTCTGTGTACATGAGGCAATTGTAACATTGCCTCAATTTTCCCAGGTTCACCAGTTGAGCTGGAGAGGACACTAGCAACTGATCCCTCGACATACTAGAAGTAGTAGATAAAGAGACTTTCAAAGGACTCCGGGGGAAGTGGGTTTTAAGCTGGTGGGGTACTATCTATAATAAGAGTGCTTTATCAAGGTGCAAGTACTGTAGGAGTAAGTGCTAGGCTTTACAGATAGAGAATGTGTACACGTTTTATATCCACTGTGTGTGTGTGTGTGTGTGTGTGTGTGTGTGTGTGTGTTTGCATATATAGATATATATATATATATATATATATCGAGAGAGAGAGATGAGTCCCCTTCAAAACATCTAAAACCCATTACATCTAATTTCATAACATTGAGACCAGAACATCTAAAATCCATAACATCTAATTTCATAACATTGAGACCAGAACATCTAAAACCCATAACATTGAATTTCATAATATCTAACAGTACAAATCACATGAAAATAACATCCCCTCCACATATAACGACATATAATGACACCAAACTACCAAACACAATATATAGCACAAAAACCTGTCATTTTAACAGGGGTGTGTACACTTTTTATATCCGCTGTGTGTGTGTGTGTGTGTGTGTGTGTGTGTGTGTGTGTGTGTGTGTGTGTGTGTGTGTGTGTGTTTGCATATATATATATATATATATATATATATATATATATATATATGCAATGTATATATATATATATATATATATATTGAGAGAGAGAGAGAGATGAGTCCCCTTCAAAACATCTAAAACCCATAACATCTAATTTCATAGCATTGAGACCAGAACATCTAAAATCCATAACATCTAATTTCATAACATTGAGACTAGAACATCTAAAACCCATGACACTGAATTTCATAATATCTAACAGTACAAATCACATGAAAATAACATCCCCTCCACATATAACGACATATAATGACACCAAATTACCAAACACTCTTTTTACCATGTTTCTGCAGGTGGGCTTGATACAGTGGGGTTAGGAAATTAACTTTTTTCCACTGTAGTGCAATCTTGGAGTTGGTATATTTAATTTGCAGGGGGGGGGGGAGTAGCCCCCCTGCTGAAATGTAGTAAAAAGTGTGTTACATAGTTTGGTGTCATTATATGTGGAGGGGATGTTATTTTCTTGTGATTTGTAGTGTTAGATGTTATGAAATTCGATGCTATGGGTTTTAGATGTTCTTGTCTCAATATTATGAAATATGGGTTTTAGATGTTTCAGAATAGACCCATATATATATATATATATATATATATATATATATATATATATATAAAATATATATATATATATATATATATATATATATATATACACACACACACACACACACACACACACATATATATATATATATATATATATATATATATATATATATATATATACATATTATGTTTGGTAATTTTTAATCATGTTGATAGCTTGTCTGTAAAATATTAAATATTCATCCCCACACATCTACTATAAAAATGTAAAAATTATTATGTTGTGTTTGTTTTCTTCAAGGCAGAGCCTGAAAATGGACCATTGAGATCAGTGATCCCCCTGGCTGACAGATGAAAGTAAATAAAACAACAATCCAAACTTCACTGTGTATTCATCCTTCTAGGACACTGCAGTACATATCTGACCTTTATCATCTTTTTTTGAAGTGCTGCCATGCGTTGATCTACCCTACACCCAAATCTGAAAGAAGAGTCTACTGCTGCCAAGTGCTTTTCATTTCTCAGACCTGGTATCCACTTAATCTGTGACCTCTGGATCTGTGTCTTGCAACCATGTTTGGAATTTGTATCACTTGTTGCCCATAGTGGGATGTGCTCTGACATTGTTTTGGTTCTTTTTTCCTGAGTCGACAGCTATTTGAACCATCACCCTTTAAATTCAAAACTGTTGCACAGGCTGACATTCTTTTTTTGCTAAACTGCTCTGTGTTGTGCTGCCAAGTCCCAAAAGTGAGGAAGGAATCTACTGATACCAAAGCCAATTTCCAGTGTCACGTGATGTGTTGAGCTATGCACAATGGCACCTCAACCTACACATTAATGCCACAACATTCACTTGGCTGTTTTATTAGTTGAAGCTGTATTTGTTTCTTTTAAACCTGCACAAGGTCAGCAACACTCTTCTACTTCCACTTCTGTTTCATATTACAGTATTTTAACTGTTGTTATTGCAGAGTTGTTATTGTGGTTTCAGCTTCTGTTGAATGAAGTTATTCATGCCTACTTACGGTATTGTAGTTACATGTCTGCTTTTCTTTAAATGTTGTACATTGTACTTCCTGCATTTTTATTATTGGGGTTTCATTTGACTTACTGTTGGAATGAGGTTGCTCTTACCTGTCCTTGTTATTGTGGTTACACTGACACTGTCTTGCACTACATCACAGCACTGCTAGACTTATCTGTGCACCTACACTTCCATGGCATTTTTGTCCTAGTGATTGTTGTTGTTGTTGCCACTTTTGCCTGCTCATATTTAATCATTCTACCAATATTGCTATTGTTTGCATCATACTAGCTGCATTGTTCCTGTGTTGTTCCTTCATTGCCATTCTTGTATAATACGATATGCGGTGCATTTGAGTTTAGTGTAGTATCTAAGTACCCTTAGCCTATATTAGTAATGTACAAATTGGAAAGCAATTGCTTAGCTGTTGTTTGGATTCCTTGCCTTGTTCAATGCTGATACATGTCATTTTACCATATTATTTTACTGATTCTGTCCAGTTCTGCCATCGGATCTTCACAGCATGCTGCAGTGTGTGTTGTATTGTATAAGAAACCTAAGGATCTTGTCAGCTCAAGAACTGATTACTTAAAATTGGAACTGAACTCTTGTTTTGGTGATGTGTCTGTCTAACAAATTATTCTGCTGGCAGTATCTTTGATGGTGTAGTTCAGTGTAAAATGCAGTGTGTTACACTGTTTTAATATCTTGGTGCAGTATAATAAGGTGACATAATCCTCCAGCGTTTTAGTGGGTACGCTATGCAGATGCCTACACCTTTAACAGTAAATACTTATCTCCACCCTTGGTTTCTTAATGTTCTGTACCTTTGTGTTCTTTTCTAGGTTACCTCAGTGCCAACCTGCATAAATAAAACTTGTCCACCCATCTACCCCTGCCACCATGGGTTACAGTCAGCTCTAGCCACTTCTGTGGCTAGCCAGTTAGTACTTACAATTTTCAGGCTATGTGTAGAAAATACCTCATAGTTACTGACAACACTTTGCTCTTAATTAAACACCAAAACCCTTTGTCACAGATGTTAAAACTTATTAAAGCTGTGGCAGCAAGCAGCACACCACCAGCTCACAACAATCCACCACTAGACCCACTTATGCTCATGCTTTAAAGAAATCGGTACCTAAGCCTCCTAGACACCACGTTAGCAGGCCTCAATAACACAAGGATACTTCCATTACTGTACTTAAACCTACACCAGCTCTACCCACCCAAAACAAGAATCACCCCAGCTATAAGCCAACTGTCATACCTACTTCAGAGCCTGTAGCCAGCAATGCAGTGGTCCTAGTTCTAGATTACTCTGTAGTCAGGTGCACAGACAGTCTTCTCACCAGGCTGGACAGGGTAGGGGTAATTTTCACCTGACTCCCTCATGCTGGGATTCATGATGTGGCAAGAGACCTTACATCTCTCCACTCCCCTATGTATAAAAATGATTTTTTTGTTGCCCATGTGGAGGGGGAATGACCTTAGACATCCTGCCCTAGGGGAGGAGTAGAGAGACATGGCTAGGCTTTCTGTGCAGGTATGGGCAGTATTCTTGCCATCCCTGGGAATTATGGAGGTAAATTGACTTTAACAAACATTTGACTTCCTAACTGGTGTCATTCCCTGGAGATTCAGCATGAGTCAACATGGGAAATGATGGCTTACAGGCTAGCGTGCTTCACCAGGGATGGCCTGCACATTTCTCCTCAGGGCTTCTAGCTATTGGCTAGAACATTTGCTACCCCATAATGCCTTTTTAAGCAGTGTTTATTTTCTGGGCATACTAGTGTAAAAAAATTTAATCCAGCTTTCATTAAGATGACATCAATATTAGGAGTCTTAAAAAAAGTCCAAGTCTGAAGATTGAAACTTGATCATATACATATCGGTACAGCTACTGAAAACCTAGATTTAGTGTTACTGATTGAACTTTGTCTATACCTGACTTTAGTAGAGGTCATTCTATCAGACTTTCCAAGAGCTATGAGGTTATATATTTATTCATCCAAAATCCCACTGTTTCATGCCAAATTCAACATGATATCAACCAAGAAATCCTGGTGACATTAACTAAGACTATTGGATTATTGCTAATTATAGATTTCCAATTGTGCCTTCTGCTCATCATGATATACACTTGAATCAGTCAGAGATTATATCTGTAACACATAGTACAGTAATCTTAGGAGACTTAATTTACTTATACTTCAAATGACAAGCCTATATAACCCTTGATGAACAGACACAGTGGTTCTTAAACATTTTCTGTGCCAGTTCCCTGGACCAGATTGTCCTCTACCTGACTAGAGGTACAAATCTGCTTGCCCTTATTCATACATATATTGTCTCAGCCTGGTTTGTGTCACCACCTCCTGATCAAGTCTGACCACCAGTGTGTCATGTTCTGCCTTAGAACTCTCCCCACAAAGTCTAATGAACCGAGCTGTACTTAGAGCCTCTTCTACATCCAACCTCTTACTGTTTAACAGTCTGGAGGAATTCAAAAGTGCTGCCTCCCTAGAAGTTGACAGTAGCGACCAATTTACAACCAGTGCTGCTGTTACCTTGGAATTCTACTCACACTCGCATCTTATGTATACACCTCAGAGTTCTACTTGCATCCAATGTATACACATTGTAATTCTACTTGCATCCTATGTATGCGCCTCAGAATCCTATTTGCATCCTAAAAGTGTGGCATCGAGCCATCTGTGCTCATCTCTCACAAGTACAGTAAGAAAATCAAATAATGCTAATGGTGGAATTCCTGCATTAATAGTAATAATGGGCAGTAAAGAAATCACATGCAGTATTAGAAAGTGTAAAAGTATTAAATACAAATTTCCATCTATTCTAAAGACAATCACAGGGTCTTTTTTAACCCTATTAGGGAAATTGGAAAAGCCACCCTATATCTTATAGTACCTCTTCTGATACAAACACCATTGCCTCTGTTTACTTAGCAAATTCAGCCATAATTTCTCCCAGGCCATGCATCCCTGTATTCCCTGTTTGTTTCCCAAATCACCCTTCCTCATACACACCTTGCATTAAGACTTATCAGCACTATCTAAAACCATAAACACCTGTTTTATGGATCCTAACAACATGGCTGTCTTCTAACTGTTGCAAAATACAATTTTGCTCATCTGCTCATTAACCTATTCACCCCTCACTTTTGCACTGGTTATGTACCAGATGTCTAGAGAACTGCCATAGTTGCTCCACTACATAAGGGTGTCTCCGCCACAGACTGTGGACACTGTAGACCCATTAGTCTAACCAGTGTAATTTTCAGGTTATGCAATGCATTATGGTTGAGCTTATAAACATTGTGATAAGTGACCTACAATCCAATTACCTTATTCAGTTTAGTTTAGTGAAATGTAGCTCCTGTCAGATAAGTATGGTTGATTTCTTTGAAAGAGTAATTAAAGCCATGGACAAGGGCCAGTTTGCCCACACTGTTATTTATACCTATCACTACAGTATCCACAGGTTGCAGATAGAACATACACAGTGAAGGTGTCAAGTCTTTCATACACTGAAACGTAACTAGTGGTATTCAACAAGCCTCTGTCCTTGTCCCCCTTTCCTATCCTCTTAAGCATTTACTACTTTGACATAAAGGCAGACATCAAAGACCAGATCCACCAGGTTTGCTAATGATTACAAACTACACACCATTGTTGTTGCATCTGCAGATTCTCCAAGAAGGCCCTGACAATGCCTCTATATACTGTATTGATAACATGTTTAAATTCAACGCCAAAGCATAGTCTACTTTAATTTGAGAAACTATGCTTTTGTGAATACCAGTCTTCTCTTAAAATTGACACATTCATCAATAACAAGCTATTATTTAACTGATGTGTATCAATTACAGCTAAGAGATTAGTCTACCTTGCTCAGGTGGTCACCAAAACATTTCCTGAGGAAGACCAGATTTCCTTCTGTTCTCTCATTAGGTCCATCATAGGATAATACAATGCACCCTATCAAACACCTTGTCCAACTCAAAAGACTAACAATTCTTAACTAAAAAAAATAAGTTATTTGTAATACAGACAGAAAAAAGCACTCTTGCTTTATACTGTCATGCTTACAGTCTACTGTTTGGTAACTTTTGCTTAACCTTCCATGCAAAGGAACAGCCTGTCCTTCTAGATCATCTTCCCATTCAGAAGACTGGTAATGATACAACCTCAGGCTTCATCATATTTAAACAAGACCTGCTGGCTTGATAAATTTCTGACCCAACATTTCCCCTACTAATGGGATAGATTTTCCTTGCGTGTCTAACAGTGACAACTGACCCACATTTAAAACCACTCAGTGACTGGATGAGTATTCACAAATTCACACCTGGAGTGCTTCCATATGCATCACAAAACTCCCTGCATGCCTCTACTATATGTTTCAAAAAACAGTCATTAATTTGGTGTGTATTGGACATAAAACACTGCATTTAATTTCTTCCCCCCATAGGGTATATAAGTAAGCTATTTCAGTGCGCAGTACCACTTAACACCTGCTGTTTGCTTAAAAAAGAGAAACATTTATATATAAACATTTCAGTTTGGTTGGTCCAGAAGATTCACCGTTTACCAGTAGCATGTGGCATAGCTATTCTTAAAATACTTTCTACAGTGTCATAAACAAATTTCATGTATGATTTTAAAAATGAATTGATTGTGTTTACATGAGCTTGTGTGTTAGGGGGTGTTAAAATAGCTGTGACAATAATCTCTGCATGTGATCTCTGATACGGTATCAGTGATACCTCATGTCGAGGAGTATAGATACAAGCACCTACTCTTTTTATGGGTGACAGAATCACTCCTGAAGAGAAATTAATAATACAAGAAATCATGCCAGTGAAAAGCAAAAGCCAGAGAGACAGAAAATGTATCACAGATGCTAGTCTTTGAATTAGTTGAAATCCAGCTCATGTATCTACAGTTTAATACTTTCAACTGTTTCTTCCTGGACCACCCTCCATCTCTACTACAGACAGCTGAACACACAGATGGACAGTCCTGATCTACAAAACAAATAGCTCCAACATTCCCTTTCATGCCCTGCCAGTGTAGTGTTACCTGAGCTAGTACTAGACATACACTTCCCTAACAGCCACAGTGCTGAGTATGATTAGAATAATGACACTGTGCCACCTTGTGAAGCAATCAGTCCTGTCACTGATGCACATTAAAATACGGTAGGAAGATAATGCGATTTGGAATTACTTTCAGTAATACCTATTAACAAATTAGATATTCTACTCTGCACTTTGCATGTGAAGAGTAGGAAGAATTCTAGTTTTGTTGTCTGCAGTCTTTTATGTAGGTAATTCTTAAACCTGTCTTATACGGTGTGCAGATTTTTATTTCACTTTTCTTATTCAGTAGCAGAAGGCATTGTAAGGCATCAAAAACTTTTGGCAACCCTAAATATGTTGGCTCAATGTTTCACTTGTCGTTATCAGAGTACAGTTTATCCATTTGTAATATCAGAGCTGATCTGAAATTTTGTCTGATAGTGCATAATAATGTCACATGCATAGTAAGTTAACCATATCTCACCTTTCTCCACTAATTGAGGGGACCCAGCAGTGGAAAAGTCCTTAACTCAGTGTGGATAATATATACATTTTTTCTGATATGTGATTAGATTTCATATCAGTTTTATACTTTAATATATAGAAAAAGATTTGTTTACAGACATTTTAAATTGCTGTTAGTTAATGTCATCTCACTTTTAACACAGCTGTCAACAACATGAGAACGTAAAGAGGTGATAAAGGCCTAGTGCAGCTCTGGTTGGGGATTAAGACAGTTCGTGCATGTCTTACAGTGTAGCTGTGGTTGGGGATTAAGACAGTTCGTGCATGTCTTACAGTGCAGCTCTGGTTGGGGATTAAGACAGTTCGTGCATGTCTTACAGTGCAGCTCTGGTTGGGGATTAAGACAGTTCGTGCATGTCTTACAGTGCAGCTCTGGTTGGGGATTAAGACAGTTCGTGCATGTCTTACAGTGCAGCTCTGGTTGGGGATTAAGACAGTTCGTGCATGTCTTACAGTGTAGCTCTGGTTGGGGATTAAGACAGTTCGTGCATGTCTTACAGTGCAGCTCTGGTTGGGGATTAAGAGAGTTCATGCATGTCTTACAGTGCAGCTCTGGTTGGGGATTAAGACAGTTCGTGCATGTCTTACAGTGTAGCTCTGGTTGGGGATTAAGACAGTTCGTGCATGTCTTACAGTGTAGCTCTGGTTGGGGATTAAGACAGTTCGTGCATGTCTTACAGTGCAGCTCTGGTTGGGGATTAAGAGAGTTCGTGCATGTCTTACAGTGCAGCTCTGGTTGGGGATTAAGACAGTTCATGCATGTCTTACAGTGCAGCTCTGGTTGGGGATTAAGACAGTTCGTGCATGTCTTTCAGTGTAGCTCTGGTTGGGGATTAAGACAGTTCGTGCATGTCTTACAGTGCAGCTCTGGTTGGGGATTAAGACAGTTCGTGCATGTCTTACAGTGCAGCTCTGGTTGGGGATTAAGACAGTTCGTGCATGTCTTACAGTGCAGCTCTGGTTGGGGATTAAGACAGTTCGTGCATGTCTTACAGTGCAGCTCTGGTTGGGGATTAAGACAGTTCGTGCATGTTTTACAGTGTAGCTCTGGTTGGGGATTAAGACAGTTCATGCATGTCTTACAGTGTAGCTCTGGTTGGGAATTAAGACAGTTCGTGCATGTCTTACAGTGTAGCTCTGGTTGGGGATTAAGACAGTTCGTGCATGTCTTACAGTGTAGCTCTGGTTGGGGATTAAGACAGTTCGTGCATGTCTTACAGTGCAGCTCTGGTTGGGGATTAAGACAGTTCGTGCATGTCTTACAGTGTAGCTCTGGTTGGGGATTAAGACAGTTCGTGCATGTCTTACAGTGCAGCTCTGGTTGGGGATTAAGACAGTTCGTGCATGTCTTACAGTGCAGCTCTGGTTGGGGATTAAGACAGTTCGTGCATGTCTTACAGTGCAGCTCTGGTTGGGGATTAAGACAGTTCGTGCATGTCTTACAGTGCAGCTCTGGTTGGGGATTAAGACAGTTCGTGCATGTCTTACAGTGCAGCTCTGGTTGGGGATTAAGACAGTTCGTGCATGTCTTACAGTGCAGCTCTGGTTGGGGATTAAGACAGTTCGTGCATGTCTTACAGTGTAGCTCTGGTTGGGGATTAAGACAGTTCGTGCATGTCTTACAGTGCAGCTCTGGTTGGGGATTAAGACAGTTCGTGCATGTCTTACAGTGTAGCTGTGGTTTGATTCCAGCACCTTCCACGTACATAGTGTGTGATGCTAAATAAATCACTTACAGAAATAAAATAGTATGATTTCATTAATACAGAAAATGTTCATAATTATGACATGCTTTTCTCCCCCAAATATGCTGCACAGCATAGCCATCCCTAACTCCACCTCTGCCTCGTACTCATCATTCACAGGTGTGTGACTATCTTCTTTGTCCAGTCAAAATCAGATCCTTACTCCTCAGGAGATGATTATTGTCACTCCTTGAAGGAATTTAAAAAATCGTAGAGTAAGGCATGACTTCTGTATATAGTTAAAGTTGCTGAACAGGGCACTGAGCAATTGTAACCAGTTTGCATATACAAGTACACTTGCCAAATGTTTCTGCTTTGTTACAATTGATTAACATTCTCCATAGCTTGCGTTTATGCTTATTGCAGTAACATTCTTTCACATCTCAAAGCAATGCATTTTGCTTACCTGATCACAGAAACTGCTTACACTGGAAGTTAAGGTGGATAAAGATAAAAAAAAGACCAAAGGGAAACTGATAAAAGTTTCATGCTGTAAACTTAGATATTTGTAACTGTCCTTGAAATGCACAGAAAGTGTTGACTGCAGTGGAGCATCTTAATGTTCTTCATACATCTCTTTTAACGAGTAATCTAGTTAATACAAGAAAGTGGCCTTGAAGCAGTAGTTGTAAATTAGTATACACGGTGTAAGTGCCTGTTGTAAATTAGTATACACGGTGTAAGTGCCTGTTGTAAATTACTATACACGGTGTAGTAAATTAGTATACACGGTGTAAGTGCCTGTTGTAAATTAGTATACACGCTGTGTGTGCCTGTTGTAAATTAGTATACACGGTGTAAGTGCCTGTTGTAAATTAGTATACACGGTGTAAGTGCCTGTTGTAAATTAGTATACACGGTGTAAGTGCCTGTTGTAAATTAGTATACACGGTGTAAGTGCCTGTTGTAAACTGCACTGTTGAGCCAGTTTTTAGTGATTGACTCTGTGATGCTTTCTTTCAGCAAACTGTTATCTAGGCATTTTGGATACTATTTTTTTATTAAGTCAGCTGTAGGATATTTCCTCATGAATTGTATCACTTTAATGAGTAGTTTTGTTCTCTCCTGAGCATTACTGGAAAAATCTCACAGTTTATAGAGTTGTATATTCATACCACAGTTTCTTTCTGTCTCTTTCTTTTCATCCATTTTTCAACCAGGACGGTCCAGGGCAAGAACTGATTTTCACTGCAGAGCCAGGGAGGAAACATCCAGGTGTACAATTATAACTGATAAAAAATAATAGATACCGTACATAAAATATACATGTTACCTAAAAGCATGTAGGTATTGTTGGAGGATACAATTCAAGTAAATGACATATATATTTTGTGGGTTATTAATTTGAAGGTGAATATACCTTTTGAAATTGGCAGATTGGTGGAAAAGAGGATCAAAAGGATACTAAATTCAGAAAAAAACTGGGAAGTTTATTTAAAAAAAGGAACTAGAATAGTATTTGTGATGTAGCGATGAAAGAAGAGTAGAAATACAGAGAAACAGAAATGTGCTTTTGTTGTTAAGATTGTTAGTAAAAGTACAGGAAGAGTCTTGTACATCATCTCTGTTACAATCTGTATTACAAATGTTTACTACATGAATGGGTGTGGTATCATGATCATCACATTACATGTGTGTGACACATTGACAGTACTACTTTTCAGAAAGTCTTAGTTTTTGTTGGAAGACTTTGATGTTGATTCTTAAAGTAAGCTTCAAAGGTACTTTGAAAATGTGGCCAAAAATAATGATTGCTGAACTTAATGTGCACTTGTATAACAAATTTTTAAGCAATAACCCACAGCTGGTTGTAGATAATGCTGGATTTACCCACGGTTGGTGTGGTCTGGTTATGAGGGTAAAGCCTAAGTGACTAAACAAAGCCAACCGTGGGTAAATCCATGCTGTGGGTTATTGCTATTATACAATGACATTATTTAAGAAAAAAATACTTACTTTTCTTAAATAATGTCTTTGTATAATGCATCTGTGCTGCCCTTTTGCGTTTTGAAGGTATCCTGGGGCTGTTTAGATGTAGTGTGCATGCGTATGGGACTTGTGTTCTCACGTTTATGCAGTACATCAGTGCTGTGCAAAGGTCACAGTGGAGAAAGGAAGATCTCCATTGCTTCTTTTTTTTTTATTGAATATAAAAAGGAAACTGTCCCAAGTGTGATAACCTTCATCAAATAAAAGGCAGCATAATTTTGCTAACATAAAGTTTACCTCTGTTTAGTGTAATCACCTATCCAATAAAGTGCAAATAGTCTAATAACTTTAGATTATAGTATGTTGCTTATAATTTATGTTCAAAGTTGGTAACCTACCTCTCAACTTCTTAGTGCAAGAAATGTAGACAAAGCCTGAAATAATGAGGCCCAAAACTGGGGACAAATTTTTAATATTGCTCTTACAAGCATAGAAAGTTGCTAGAGTAACAGAATTTGAGTTAGCATGCATTTTCTGAAGGATATGAAGTCTGAAACTCAAATACATGCCATTATTTAGTGACTTCAGTCCTCTGATCATCCCATAGATATGCCAGAAAACTACAAATTTTATGAGGAGCAGACCAAAAATATTCGGCAAAAATCTGTTTAGAGGTATGATTGGCAGTAAAATAATCAGAAGTACGAGTCTTAAGCCACAGACTTACCTTGACTTGCTTAAGACATATTTGCTCATTTTTCAATTAGTTGATTAATGTTATCCATTGTGCTTTAAGGTCAAAGGGTAGTCAAGAAATAGTTTTGATTATTTGAAAGGATTAAAATGTATCTGTCTTTGCCTGAGTTGATGTGACCTTGGAATGAAAACATATGACAAATTGAGTGTAGACAGCAAATTCCTACATATGGGGGAGCAGAAAAGGGGGTGGGGGTTCAGGCCCTGCAAAATGAAAACATATGACAAACTGAGTGTAGACAGCAAATTCCTACATATGGGGTAGCAGAAAAGGGGTGGGGGTTCAGGCCCTGCAAAAACACTTATATTTGACTGTTGCAGATATGAATGAATTATCAGTCTACTAGAGTACATATGCTTGGCACTTTGTTCTTAAGTTATTGGCTTTCATTACAAAATGAATGAGCTATTGTGTATAGAGTGAATTCTTTTAATATAATATAGCAGACAGAGTCTGAAATCTTCAATATCTTACATGGAACCATTCAACACAGCTCTTTCAGTCCATCTCAGCTTTACTTATGATAGAATAATACAGCAGATTCCATATTTGTTGAACACATTTGCTACTGCATTGAAACCACAGTTGTAATATTTATTTTTGTGAGATCATGCCAAAGAAGAATGTTAGAAGTCTTAGATAAAAACTGTGAACACAATTGCAGTCATGAACCTGTGTTTAATGGTACATAGAAATTTCTTAATTATAGCCACCATTGGTGGTATAGAAGAATAAAGCCTTGACTATGATCCAGGTGTCCTGAAGTTGATTAGCAGCTGAGACACTTGGTGGTGGCAGGGGATGATTATGTTCAACATGGGGTGGGCACAGGGTAGAGTATGAATACCATAGCCGTAGTCCCCCAAATGATGGGGCAGCATTGTAGTTACTTGGGGTGGGCTTTTTCGTCACCAAGCCACTGCCTGGTAGTTGTCTTCATTAGTGAGTGTATAGGAACAGGTACTCACAGAGGGAGAGTATTGTGAGCCTCTTTAGTGATCTGGGTATCCTGTTCTCCAAGGTTTAGGGACTTAACACACATTGTCATAGGCAGAATGCCAGCAAGAGCACAGACATCCCAAAGTTATCTTGAACAACATCCCACTAGACAACTCTCTTACCCGAACAGATCTGTGGACTCCCCATCCACAAAGGGACAGATGGGTTTAGGTCAATAAGGAAAGGATTGATAGAGATTCTTGCCATTCTACTGAATGCGTGTTAATTGAATCCTATTTTGGAAAAGAAATAATTGAAAACCACTTTTATAATGACAATACAAAACTTTTTGCAGGAGGAAACCCCCTGCTGCAATGTGGGGGAGTCCCATAACCCAACTTAAGTATACAAACTTCAAAGTCACATGCCGTGGGGAAAAATTACAGTTTTAAAGATTAATGAAAGCTGTTTTTGGATATTTTTTTTTTCTAGTGAACAGCATTCGATTACAATACATTCATAGCTTCATAGGTTCCAGCTTAATAGTTGGAAGGAGGAAAAAGTACCTAGGGGGAAAAACAATAATTTTGACACTTTCCTGTACTTTGGATGAAGCATAAAATGAAA
This sequence comes from Protopterus annectens, assembly GCF_019279795.1. NCBI lineage: Eukaryota > Metazoa > Chordata > Ceratodontiformes > Protopteridae > Protopterus > Protopterus annectens. The sequence goes on from NC_056738.1 coordinate 444,434,326, forward strand.
TCATTTCATCATTCATGAGCAACACGGTGAGAATCACTGGGCTTTATATCTTACAACAGATAGTTTCAGTCTTTGTAGAAAAACACATGATACAGGCTATTGTTTGGCTTGTATTTCTCATGGTTTGACACAAAAAGAACACCCACAGACATACCTTAGTAAAAGGATACAAGGCCTAAACAACATGTGCTACATGGACTGACTCAGAGCTCTGTCACTATACTCTGCATCCTACAGACTGCTAAGAGGTGATCTGTATCTGTCATACAAAGCATCCTCTGATCCATTACTGATGGAATTGCTGCATATCAGCAAGTCAAATGCATCAGAAATGCTAGGTCTAGGGATCTAAACCTCTTCTGCAACATCAACAGAACAGTTTGGAGGGACATGTATATCTTGCAGCAGGTAACACTGCTGTGGAACAGACTCCCATCCATATAAAACAAAGTTCATTACTGTCCATATTCAAGTACAACTTAGATCTATGGATGGGAAACAGAAGATATTCCCCAGGACTGCCTCTGCACTACTAATGGACGGAGGTGGCTCTTAAATACTTTATTCCATGCACGGGTCTCCTGAAATTATCTATAGAATGATCCCAGTTATTCTGATTGAGTAATATATAATAATTAACCAAGGGATGGGTAAAGCCAATCTATAACCAAAGGGGATAGATTATTTTGATGGTGAAAAGTAAAATTGGCTAGGCTTATATGGACCAGCAAGGGCAGTTAGCCTAGTATTTGCCCAATAACCTATAAGAATGATTGCCATTGTATATTAGCGTTATATGTACATTTGCTTGAGATAATTCTGAATGTATGATTTGTAATGCTCATAAGTTTCTTTGCAATGCAGTCAGTGACAAAATATGCATTTCACAAGTCCAAAGTTGTGTAATGTCCTCATCTGTCTCACTGGTGGTACTGATGGTCTCATCAAATCAATAACTGAGAAAGGCTAACAATGGAAATGGTTCTCTAAGCAGGGTTCAGACTAAGACATTACATTTAACAGATAATGTCCACTACCATATTCAAGACACCTGTACTAATGATGCACTGGAGAGTATACTGTACTGCGTAGCATGTGACCGATGGTGATTGCCCTCATAAAAAAGGACAATATCACATCTATAGAGCCTGACAGTAATATCAGCATATCTTCAATAATAGACTGTCAAAACAAGCAGCTCACTGAAGGTGTCTGTCTCTAGACAGAAATATCCTCAAGCCAGGTCACTTATAAATTCCATGCATGAAATCAGTAATACAGCAGTAGAGGATTATGACTGCATATCCAGTCATAGCCAGCTTGTAATGATCTGAGACATGGATATTAAATAACTCACCCTGAGAGTGAAGTCTGTAAAGTGAGTCTCTTGACATCCATACCAAGAACTCATAAAAACCTAAGACCAGATCATAATTTTTTGTAGTACTTGGAGCTTTGCCTGCTGTCATATACTGCAAAAGTTAGAGAACAAAGGTTTTGAGGGATAAATGTTTTACAACTTTAAAACATTTAGCACACCACTGTCGTAGAGAGTGGCAGAAAATGCAAAGATCTGAATCACAACAAAGCTGTGCAAAGATCTGAATCACAACAAAGCTGGAAAATAGAAGGTGTTTAAAATACAGAGGATGAAAATTTAACAGTGGTCTAAGAATATATTCACACTGAGAACTGTTGTAATACTACGGTTACTTTTTTTACACCTGTGCATCTATAACGTGTTTTATAGCATATATACATTTTTTATTTTCCTTATAAAATGTATGTTGTGAGTATTTTAAATGTATAAGCTAATCATTCTATAATGAATTTTCAGGAGTCCTACATCAACACCTGTAATATGTCATGGTGAATGACAGTTAATGCCTAAGAAAAGACTAACAGTCTCTTATGGTAACTGTACTGGATTAACTAGCAGGGTCTTTCTTTGTGGAACACGAAAACAAGTTTTAATAAAACTGAACATACATAGAAGGATAACATATAAGCAGCAATTATCCATGCTTGACAAGGCCAGGCTGCTTTAGGAGAAAATATGCCCTACACCAGTGGAAAATTTAGATTTATAGAAGTATGACCACAGATTCAGAAAAAGTTTGTGTTTGAGTATTAGTCATAACAATAGAGCTGAAGAATGCAGCGACCACTTCTTAAAAGTATGTGTTGTCATAATTGTGAATTTAAGTATGTATAGAAAATGCGTTTTGTAAAATAACGCTGGAACAAATTAACAAATGATTTATAAATACTAACAGTTTCAAAGTCTTCAAGAATTGGCTAAACTCCTAATCAAATTCAAAGTAACTATTTCCATTTCTGCTAGTTTGTGTATACCTTTTAGCCTCTTATCTCTACTTGTGTATTATTCATGTATAACTGAAGTTCCTTTGTGCCTCAGATATTGAGATTCTCAACAATTTTCTTCCTGTGTATGCACATTTATGTAAAGTTTTATGTATCTGTTGATTGATAGAAATGCTGAAAGATCAAATCAAAAACAATTGATCAAAGCACATGGAACAATCAATATACTAAAAACCCACAGAATCAAGAATTCCTGTTTTTACCCATTAAACATGTCACTAACTTCAAACGTAATTTCTCTGAATAGTGGTAGTGATATATGCAAGAGTTTTTCCTAAGGTATGTGTAGGGTTGGGATTAAGAGCAGGATGAGCATTCATTAGTAAGGTGGAGGAGTGGGCTACACCTTTGTAATGCATGCTGCCCCTGCCCCAACCCTGCATATTACCCTAAACAAACTCTTCCCATAACACTGCCCCTACACTAAATAGCTCAGACACACACATCACATAAAAAACGACACACACAATACTAAATCTGATCCCTTATTTAATCCTACAACTAACTCTAGCTGTATCCTATAAACACTCGCACCATCAGTTCTAACATCGAACCATCTTATCTTGTTCTTACTCTAACGCTTTCTCTCACACATTCTGACAATACTCCTGTCACTTGTTCTCTTCCCCCGCCTTTGCTGTAACCCTAAATCACACACACACACACACACACACACACACACACACACACACACACACACACACACAGCATTTATTAATGTGGGTCTATAGTTAGTTACTAGGCATACATTACAGGAGACTATTAAGGAATCTAGCACAAACTCACAATTGTCCCACACCACTGTCTGGTTAAGTGACTTGCTCGAGGTCACACAGTTGGCAAATGATGCCTGATCGAATCAAATCCCATACCAAAGAAGCAGCACATTAACAGCTCAGAGGTATAATTCTCTGTGATAACTACCAGGCAAGAACATGCTGAACTGTTGTAATATCTAACAGCCTTAGAACAGAAGAAGGTACACATATTGTGTACCTTCTTCTGTTCTACCCAGTTATTTTCTGTGTACTAGTTTGTTTACTTGTGTGTTTTTCAACAGCCTTAGTTCTACTGTTATAAAAGATGGACTTCCTCTTTCTGGATTGCAGCTTTTGTGTTTTATTTTAATACTCCGCAGCATGACAGGTAGAAAAGAAGTCATAGATTAGGCTACAACATCACATCCTATCAACTACTAAGCATCCAGTTTACTAGTTGTTGTTGTTGTTGTTGTGTCTTTCGGCTTTTCCCGGTTAGGGGTCGCCACAGCAGAACTCCGGTCCGCTAATGATTGGCAGTAGATTTTTATGTGCCAAGTTGCCAGCCCTGACGCACAACCTTCAATGAAGGTACGCCCATTCATGCATGTCTCCACACAGAAGACGCTCTAGCTGAGAATCGAACAGGACAATGTCTTTCTGTGAGGCGACAACGCTACCGCAGCACCACCACCGCAGTATCCAGTATAGTCCATAAATGCCACTGGAATCTTCTTAATATGGAATCATGCCAGTACATCCAACCAATATGCTGAAAACCCTTCAGTTAAAACAGAATGTTTTTTACAAATCTGTCTTGCTGATTGCTTTCTATTGTTTCTGTTGTTTAATTACATTTATAACAGGGCCTGGTGTTTTCTTTTGCCCTCTGTGGCTAATCTGCAATAAGACTACTGTTGTAGATACATTTTTGTTATAAAAGCCATTATTAATTCTGAGTATCACTAAATTAGAAAAGTAAAAATGATCTGCATTACACTTGTTTTGTATTTTGTTCTGATATTTTGATTGCTAGAACTGTTTTTTAAGCATTTTGCTGTGCGTGCATGATTTTATTCTTTAAAACAGTTAGTTCAGCCAGATAGAAATTAGGCTTGATCTATCTGAAGTACATTGCATTTATTGCAGGGATGTTGCTGTGATTTTGCAGTGTCCTATTTCATCTGGCTTGTTACAAATCTATTTTGCTGCCACCCCCCCCCCCACACACACATATCCCTCTGTTAACTGGGAAAACAAAATAATCTCAAATGAATGCACACACGATTCCTGGCTTTCATTAATGCATACACAAACCAGTTCAGTTCCCAAGTAGGGGTTCAAAAATACTGGGCATAGCTTTCACCAATATTGACACCTTCTGCTCACCACCTACAGTTCCCACATCAGTAGTCAAATCATCACCATTCGGTAATCCTTGGTATGTGGTTAAAACCTGACTTTACCACAAAACCCATCTGTCGTTAGAGAGTACTATGAGGCAAACCTAATCCAGCAAACTGACCTAATGAAATTTAAGCACCTTCCTCACTTGGACGAACTGATCTCACATGTCACATTTGTGTATAATTTCTATGCCCATCTCAAATCATGCATCAAGGCATCTGTACTGATAAGATGTCAAGTTCAGGGATAACCCCCCATGGCAGAACCCTAGTACAAACAAACAAAACAATAACAGGAAGAAACTGCTTGCCCTTAAAAGTAAGCTTAATAGCCCATTATCTAAAGATAAACTCAGAAAAGATCAACAAATAATTCTGAAAGAAAATGACCTCTTCCAAAAGTAGTTGAGAACTGCTGTCTCTTTTAAGGACAAGTGCAAAGCCTTCTTGAGGCATGTCAGAAACCTTAGAGGTTATACCCAGCAATGGTCATTGTTAATACAAAACAACAAATACTTGTCCCCAGAGGATATAGCCAAGATACAGACAAATTTGGCTCTAACTTTACTCACTTTTCTTACCCAAGTTATTAGAGCACTCACACCACTCCTCTGGCCACCTCTTGGAAGTCCTGAATGTTCTATCCAAGGGCAAAAGCACTTGCTCTGTGGATCTTGATAATGTGCAGGCTGCCTTCTTGTCAGCACATGACACACTCTGATAGACTTGCTACTAAGCATAAATAAGCCTCAGCTTCTCCACTCGATTCATATCAGCAGAATGAAAAACTGTGGTTGTCATCTCATGCCACATGGGAGGACCCACTACTGATCCAGGAAACTATAGACCTATATGCCTCACCAGCCTTATTTACAAAGCAATGGTATGCATCTTTGTTGATCTTAACATGGATATAGGCAGTCTACAATACTTGGAGCCAAGCCAGTTTCTGGTTTTCTAAAAGCAAATTCTACCTCCTGAATCTAGTGAGCTTCTTTGAACATATCACCATATCATTTGATTTTGTAAGATTGGTTCAAACTGCCTACCTGGACCTGGACAAGGCTTTTGATGCCATCTCACATTCTGGAATTATTGACAACCTAATCTAAATTTAAACCCCCCTGTGTTACATGTTGGATAGCAAATTTGCTAAATGTCAGAGTCCAATTTATTAATATGTGAGGCAAGTTCTGCTTGAAAAAGAGTGGGTACCAGTGGTATCTCCCAGAGATCAGTGCTACGACCACTTATTTTGGTATTTACTTCTCTAATGTCAAAGCTGACATCAAGGTCCTGTGACTGACCAACTCCCCTTTTGACTTCCAAATTCTTTAGGAGTAGCTAACATACATCAATAAATGATGCCTCTACTATGGCTAAAACTAAATGCCAAGAGATACAGCATGACAAAAGAGGGCATCCACAAGTGGTGCTCCTTTGAAAGTTGACTCTACCATTATGGAGCTGGGTAGTTTAGGTGACAATGAACTATCCTTTGATCACTATGTATTTGTTGTCATTAAGAAATTCTTTTATATTCCAAGACTTCTCACCTGGGGTATTTCTTCCAAATCTAAGGAAGTTATCATTCTCTACTACTCCTTCATCAGTTGCATAATACAATATATGACCCCTTTAGTAGGTACCTGTCTAAGCATATAACCCAGCTTGAGACACTGAAGCATTTCATCTCTAAGATAATACAAAGCACATCTTCCTTCAGCTACCAAAACTACCTTAAAATGCTGTTTTTTCTTTACTGTTTCCTACAGAGACTCTTGAAAGCTGACCCTTTGTATTGGCTGTGACAAAGGGAGATATTGCCAGCACATCTAGCTGGAATTTTGCAAATGATTATATGTCATTTGTGAATATCAACATGATCTGTATAAGATGCCTTTGTTACAACTGTATTAGAACTGTATGTCATGTGTATATCAAACTGGTCTGTACAGACGTGTGTTAAAAAAGAGATTTTCTAAAGTACTGAACTTAAATATTTATTAACAATGTGCCCTGCTGGAAGAGAACAGAAATGTACATGCACTAATTTAACTGTTTAAATGTATGTATTTTAACAGTGGAAACTGGAATGCAGGAGGTTAACTTCAGAAAAATAGCTGAAAGTAAATTACTTTATGGTAGTTAGAGACAAAATGTCTATACTAGAGAGATTTTTGTATTGTCCTTAAGGTGAAATAATTATTAGTTTTAATAGTGAAGGAATGCAATTGTTTTATGACTTCCGGCATCTACCAAAGATCTGAGGTCTATGTATTTTCACAGGTAGATGCTAAACACTGCTAGCTTCCAGCAGTGGGGGTTTCACCTGAGAAAGAGTCAGATGACAATAAATGATTTCATTCTGAAAGCTATCCCAGCAATAATATCTGAGATATTAATTTGAGAAATCTATAAGAGAGAGAGAACATTCTGTATTGTCTTTGACTTGACAACAACTAGAAGATCCATTCACCACGTCTGCATTGTTCTGATGAATTATGTTTCAAGGGAACACTACAATTCTCTTGGATATAGTCAGGAATATAGCAAAGCTTAGATATTTTTCTTTATCTGAGACTGTTCTGCAATATTTTAAATATTCCTGTGATTTTGAACTCTGATGTCACTGTGAGTATATACCACATATTTTCTTCTTATTTTATTATTTATTATTAAATATATTTAAACCTTTTATTGTGGCTGATCTTTGTGAGACATGCAAATGCTTTCTAAACTTAAATATATTTATTTGGTGACGCTGTGGGCCACTCCTAATATCCTTGTTCTTGGTCAAACTACCATTTGCATTAATATTACACAGTAAGCTTGGACACCCTTTGTTAAGGGCCTTAAAGTAGCTGATAAGGAGCTGGCTGGCAGCAGTGATAACTACCTTATAGTCTCAGCAGAAGGGGGCATAGCTAGTAAACCAATGCCAGCCTTTCCCAGGTGTGTGTGTGTGTGTGTGTGTGTGTGTGTGTGTGTGTGTGTGTGTAAAAATCTAACCTCAAAGAGTGTGTGTGCCAGCTACTTGGGGAGGAACACGAAGGACTGGTTGTTCAGAGAGGGTGCTGGAAGTCTTGGATTAGCCACTCAGCTGTGATCTCAACTCTATAGCTGTGCCAGTAGAGAGTCTTACTGGTGATCTGGAGAAAGAGGGAGAAACCATCCCTGGACTGAATGTGATCTCTGTGTACTGTTAAGGGAAATTGCAATTGATGCAGAGAGCTACATCTGGAAATACTGTGTGTGTACCTGTCATCCTCCCAGTGAACATCCCCACTTGTGCTAGTGGTGAGGCTCCTTGATTACTGGTCCAGTGGTGGGTCACCACATCAACTACTGAGGTTTAAAATGACTAAATGTATGTGATCTCTTGCACATCTGCAAAACTAATAACAACCTCAACACCCAACTTCCACCAAAACCTAAATAAAACCTGCTGTTGAGATGGATGTGTATCACTGAGAATCTCTCTTTAATGGAATAGACTTCATTTGTATGTAATACAAAGTAGCTCTGTGACTCACATCAAGCATAACCTGGCTGAGTGCATGGAAGATCGTAAATATTCTTCAGATCTTTTCCTCAAACCCTCACTGAAAGGGAGTGAAACTAGGTTTAAATTTTACATACAATTTGGGGTTTTGTGGCTAGGCTGCAAGAGGTACTCTGGATCAATAGTGTAGTATTTACCTACGAATAAGATGGTTTTTCGCCTGGGAAACTCTGGCTTTTCATATATTTTGGATGGAAATGATGAAAAAAATGATAAGTAGTTAATGCTGTAAAAGAATTACCATGTCTAAATATGACAATAATGCTCCACACTTCCATAATTCAAGGAATTGTAATGAGGTACAGCACAGCTTAAAATATATCATACAGGAAATGTGATAAATATTTACAAAATTTTGCAAGTTCGGCACAGAAACCATCAGTGCTTAGTGACAACAAACCTTGAGGTGGTATTTCTTACTCAGTTTTAATAAACAATAATAACAAAGCATTGTACCTTTAAGACACATGGCCTCAATTGCTCCTGAGTGTTCCTCCATTTTTAAAGTTCAGTCGTCAGTGACTAGGGTAATGGCTGTCTTGTTCTACAGCTGTAATCTGAATGAGTGCTCTTATTTGTACAAGTGTTGTTTATTAAAGTGTGATAGTAATGCTCAAAATGTGCACTGGTAATACTTGTATTCCCCGGAAATTTTATAAGCTCAGATGTCACAAACTGCCTTTTATTAAAATGTTAAGTATATTATTTAGAGTTTTTTCAAAGCTATTGCTAGCATAATTTTTAACTTTGAAAGAGAAGCAATGCAGATTATTAACCTTTATAGAATGGGTCTGTCACCACTCTGATTAATTTAATTTAATTTAATTTGATTTGATTGAGAAAACAAATGTTCTCCAGCAGGTTGTTGGTTTACAGGTAAAGGCCACTGAAAAGTTTTGCTGTTTAACAATTGTAAAATTAAAACGATAAAGTAAATAAAGAATAAAAGTTAGTCTGTGTGAGTATTTGCATGCATATGCATGTGTGCTTGCATGCATGAATGAGAGAGAGAGAGAGTGTGGGCGCTGACTGCAACAGGCATTCAATTATCACAGGATGAATGAGAAATGAGTTGTAAAACCCCTTACTCTGGCATTACTCACTGAATTCAATCCATACTGATTTTCCAGATAAATTAATATATGGAGCAGAACTGTGTAGCAGAATCAGGGACAGTAAAGGCGGTGGGGGAGTTGCTATGCCTTCCCCCCACTTTGTCCTTTTCCAATTAGACCCAAGTCAATTAGGTTGCATGTGTAGTAGATTTTGCCAGCTCTGTAGCTAGAGAAACTGCTGTTCCAATCACCTGTCCAGGTGCCACCCCTCAAGGGAAAGGCCCAAAAATTATTCACTTAGGAGGACAGTTTAGAAGTGACCTGTAAATAAAATAAAATAAACATCATGCTGTCTAAACAAGTCAGACTAATATAGAAATAGTTTTCAAGAGTTTTTTTCTTTAATCTCACCCTAACAGAGTCACACAATTTTAATTCCCAAGAAACTAAGTGACTATAATTTAAAAGTAATGTTGTCAAATATAAACTTTTTATGTAACTTGTATGAATTTAGTTAAATAATTCCAAAAGAGTTAACAACAGATGAATGCTACTTTTTGTTGAGAGATTCTAGAAGGTCATAGAAGATAAATTAATTATGCAACAAAATACCGAGTGTTACCATAACCAATTCTAATAAGTGATATAACATATGAAAATACTTATCACTATTAAAACAATAAAACAGATATCCAGGAGAAGCATACAAAATTATTTCAGGCTGCTGATTTATAAGGCTAATGATAAGAGTGCCGAAGTTAATGCAAGCACACGGTAGACTTTAAATGTCATTCTAAATGCCATGGTTTACATTATGCTCTATATGCTCTATCAGAAATGGCTGTACTTAAGACACGGTATAAATATCTGTTTTACAAGGCTGTACTGGTTATATTCCAAAAGGAACTCATTTTGTAAATGACAGACATGGTAATATGAAATAAGCATCAGCTCTAAAACAAAAGGAAATAGAGATCTTGGATATTTTACAGAATTAAAGGAAAAAAGATTTCTTGCAGACTTCAAGGGGAGAAGCAGTCATCCTATGTCAATCTAAGTGCATGCTAATTGCTAGCCTCAAAATGTCACAGATTGCATTGGCACAATAAAAACAGTCATCTGCCTTCCCATAAGTCAACAAATACAGTGCCCTTATTTTCAAGTTGGAAAGCTGAATGGTTTCAAAATTACAGCATATGTGGCCAATCCTATCCTGTACTGTTACGAGTGTATGGGAGTACTGGGATCCTAGCAGTAGATGGAGTAATTTATCATGTGATCCTAGCAGTGGATAATATAATTTACCATGTGATCTTAGCAGTAGATAATGTAATTTACCATGTGTTCCTAGCAGCGAATGATATAATTTACCAGTAGCCTTTACTTTGGCAAGACTCTTATCAGAGCACTTCGCAATACCCTGTATTTGACAAGACTGGGCCAGGACAAGACTATGCAGGCACACCACTGCACAACAGACTTGCTTGTCCTTTAGATAAGCACTGTGCTGCAATGTTAAACCCATATAAACTACTCTCTTAGAGAAGACTCTCTACCAACGTTTAAACTATGTCATATACAACTTGTATTCATAATGAACTAAGCTCCATCTTTCAGCCCATTCATTTAGTGAAAGCAGGATTTATTTGTTTAGTTCATTTTGACGACCAACTGAATTTCATCAAATAAATGATTTTTTTCTGAAATGACTCGAAGAATATTCCAGCATTTATAAAGATGGTGAATGATGAAAACAGTTAGTAAATCGCATAAAATGACAATAAGCTATGCAGAACACTGAGAAAATGGTGAATACTACACATATGTAGTGTGTCAAAATAATTTACAAGTAATTAATATAAAGGAGAGGTTGCAAAAACAACAAAATATAACATATAGACTACATTTTAAACACATTTCCATGACTGTGAATTTTCAGCCCAGTGTCAGACAGAAATGTAGTAAAGTAACAATATCCAAGAACAGAAAAAAGAAATATAAATAGGTATCTCGTTCTATAAAGAATGGACAGCAACCACTTTAACTCTATTAAATGAAAATGTCTAGCATTCCTGTCTTTCAGCAGTTGGGTCTCTGGTTCATTTCGCAGCTGGGTAGCTTTTGTGTGGAGTCTGCATATCTTCTGTGAGCACATGTTCTTTCTTGAGGTCTCTGATTTCTTGTCATATTCTAAGTACTTGGTGATAGATGAATCAGTGATGCCTTGAATCGCTCCTGTTCTGTGTGTGGATTTTTCCTATGATGGACTGATATCTTTTCCAGGACTGCTTACTGATTTATACCTGTTGTTTACCACAACTGGCCTCTGTTTTCCTGTGATTAGTTTTGTTACAGTTGTTGTTTGTCTTTCGGTTTTTCCCGGTAAGGGGTCACCACAGTGGAACTCTGGTCCACTAATGATTGGCAGTAGATTTTTATGAAGCGCCGAGGTGCCAGCTCGACGCCCAACCTTCAACGAAGGCACGCCGATTTACTAACACATGTCTTTCGAACGCTACCCAACCATGGGGAGGACATGCAGACTCCACACAGAAGGCACAGCCAAGCCGAGAATCGAACGGGAGAACCTCTTGCTGTGAGGTAACAACGCTACCGCCATACCACCGCAGCACATCAGATCCCTGAACTGTGGCTTTAAGCATGTTTACAGAATGTGCTTTACCATTACTGTTGTGTATGTACTGTGTTAAATGATTTCATGATTGCAGCATAACCATACCAGATGCCTTGTCATGTGATGGTACAGCAGGTAGTTACAGTCTCACTGTTTTGGTGTCAAGGACTTGAGTCTTACCTGCTGTTCACGGGATATGCAGTTTTTCCATGTTCTTCTAAAGTCAGCATTTTTTTCTGCTGGTTTCTTTTTATTTCTCAAAGCTCCTGAATTTCCTTTACATTTAAGGTCTGATCTGTGGTTGAAAATGATGTGCAAGGAATTTGCTGAATTGACAAATGATTAAACCAAATATGTCTACAGAATTACTAGCTTTGCCTATTTCACAATATCTAATCTGATTTCTAGGTGGGATATGAGCAGCAGTGAACCCACTAAGATTGTGACTGCAGTTTTCTGATCATAGACAACAAGTAACATGAAAGTTGTTTTTCCTTTGCCTTCAAATGTCTTGCTGATATATTTCCACAAATATTGTATAATGCATCCTGATTCCTTGTTTGTAATTTCTATATTTAATAAACTACCTGTTTAATACTTCTAAAAATGTTAAAAGCTACAAGTTAATTTCTGTACTTAAAGATCATGTCTAAAATAGCAAGACCAATTTTTATTTTTACATAAATGTTTGTATGCAGCCTTGTGTATGCCAGCACTCTTTTTTTTTTTTATAAAAATAAAACTTGATTTCAAGCGAGTTTTAAGAGAAAAGCATTTCGTAAAAGCTTCCAAACATGAAAGTTTGATATTCCTACCATATTTACTGCATTAATATTTACATGCTAGCAGGAGGTATGTACATCACTATGGGGGCCACATGTAATTACAGTTATTACTCTGAATGCATAGATTTCAGGCAGTTATTTAAATATCATCCTGTTAAAACAAAAGTTTGGCAAAAACTTTAAAGTACTTTAAATTGTAGGAATACCACAGCTTAGCATGTTGGTTCAATAGGCTGTAATTCAAGACCACATGCATCATATATTGGTGGAACTGCATCCCCCGCTATTGCATATATATACTTACTCAGATCACACTCTTAGGGAATAAGAGATACAGTCTGAAACTTGTATACAGAACTGTTTTGTCTTAATCCATCGTAGCACTTAGGGAAATTAAGCCTGATGAATCTAAACACTCAGTTAGAGGGACACTCATAAAAAAAAAAAATACACATTTGTGTCAATTGTCTGTTGAAAAAAAGACTCCACCCAAGAATCTTCCTTCATTCTGCCCAAGAAATTTCTAATATAGGAAACATGCATGCCAGTCAACCAATCACTGAATAATGATACTCCTTGTTACACAAGGATATAAAGTTATAAGGAATAAATTTAGTTTAATAACAGATGAAGTCCTATTTCCCCACCCAGGTTCCTGGTTTACTGCCTTCCAAGTAAGTTATATATCTTTAACTAATACTTTCGTTTCACAGTAATCATGAAAACTGCTTTATGTGCATCCATTCCTTCTCATATTCTGTCACCATTTTTGACAATGCCACCATTTAGGAATCCAGCAGATTCTTGTAAAGAAATAGTTGATTGTATCTATTCCAAATGGACTCAAATGCACAATCACTGAGTCACTGACTGAAGGGCAGTTATTTGAGTCCTTTATGCTTAGTGTTCCTCTTACCAAGTACTTCCAAAGACAGCAAGTCCAAGAACCTAGAAACACTTTTTTCACTTTTGCTTATTGACCCAGGACATCACTAATGGAAACCTCTGGGTAAGATACAAGCTGCAGTTTCTTATCTGTTGAAGTATATTCAGGCTGAGGGTTCAGCCATGCTCCAAGATGGCCTGTATGAGGACTGCCCTGTTTCTGTCCACATAATGTAAAGCAGACTTGGAATGGATTATGGGAAAGAAAAAGGGTTGAAGAAAAACAAGTTCAGGTTAATATGTCAGGCCCCACTGGCAGCCATATGTGGAAAGATGCATTCAAATTATGTAAGAAACACTTAGTGTGAGTTTGAAGTGTTAAAATAGTTCAGAAAACAGACCAAGTTAAAAAAATTGATTTTTCTTAGGTCTAAGGTGGAGTTTTCCTTTATCATCTACTGTCACTTCAGACAGTTTTCATGGCAGTCACCATGTCCTATCAGAAGGGTGACATTCCTCCAGTGGGCAGCTAGGAGGACATGCATTTCTTGGTCAGTGAAATTAAACTTCCTAATAGCCACTACAAAAAAAAAGCCAGAACTCAACAAAATCATTCTTGGGTTGTTGATTTGAGTTTTATAAGACTTGTTACAGTGCAGTGGTGGGTTGAGTCACTGGTGTACTGCAGGGTGGTGAGTCAAGTTGGTTTATGCATCTCTTAAATAAAAGGGGCCAAGAATTGAGTCTTGGGAGAGGTCAAAAAGAATTGGAAGGAAAGCTGAAATGGTGTGTTGCCATTTCATGGCCTGTTATCTGTTGTTAAGGTAGCTACTGAACCAGGATGGCATAAGCTGGAAGAGATCTTGGAAAGAGTTCAGTTAGTATTTTAGGATGAGGGAAATTGTCAAATGCCTTGGATGTGTCAAGAAAGATGGAGGAGGCTAAATGACCCTCATGGCTAATATGATTGATTGTGTTGGTGAAATTTAAACAGGCAGCTTTGGTGCTATGACTGGAATGGCAGACATAGGATCATATGAAGTTACTAGGCTACTGGCCCTGAGGCCCTTATAAGCCTAGCCAGGAGTTTAGCTCATGTTTAGACAAACCAGCACCAAAGCCCCTGTCCAGCAGGGACACAGGTGGAATCCCAAGGTTGTACTTTCTGTTTCCCATCCAGTTATCTACATTGCACTTGAAAATGGATAATGAGGTTTTCTGCTTGACATGGAGAGGGAGTCTATTCCACAGATGGGGGGAGTCTCTGGGACACAAATCTGTCCTGCCAACCAGACCAATAGATATGTTCATAGACAGAGTTTACATGCACCTCATGTCTTCAAAGGGATTGTGAAGGCACAATTCATTAGGGCTAGTAAACTAAATAGTGATGATTTGAGATTTGTTGAACAGATAAATGAAATGACAGATGAGTTTATAAGTAGTGGGTACAATTGGCTACCTGTATTAAAACAATTGCAGATGATGTTAAGATAGACAGGGCACATTCTTTAAGATCAACCCTCTTAGAGGATGAGTGTGTTATATCTCAGATTAAGCAACATTATGATAAAATTAGATTTGTCACCACTTACAATTTAAGGACTAATGATGTCAAAAAGATTATAAGAACTGGATTATACTGTTAGCATATCCAGAATTGCAGACTATAATAGAAGATAAACCATATTTTTCGTCTAGAAATTTAAAGAGCTTGGAAAGGAGGTTGTGCTACAAAGATTTTAAGAACAATAGAGTTAGTAAAATAGGGACAAAATTTGGAACTTATAAATGTCTGGCTTGTAGTTGTAATGATATTGTTATGCGAGATGGTGATAAGTTTATTCATCGTGTCTTTAATAAGCAATTTCATTTTCACTGCACAGCTACCTAAATAGTGTGAATGTAGTTTATCTTGCCACCTGTGTCAAATGCCCCTCTTTCTTTGTAGGTAAGACTACTATAAAGTTAATGGAGCACAAATCTGACATTTGGCGAAATGATAAAAATGCACTGTGTAAGCATATTATACATCATGGTAAAGATCACTTATTTAGGTTTAGAGTCACTGATTTTGTACAAAAAGATATTAGAGGAGGTGATATTAATAATTATTTGGAAAATAAAGAATATGAATGGATTATTAGACCATGCAGATTCAGAGCCTGGTCTTAATAATCTTGTTAGTATTAAACCTATTTTAGTGAAAATACAACAGCAAAATCTATAGGATTGTTTTTTATTTAGTTTGCTTTTCATCATGCCTTCTTTATAGAAGTATGTGTTTTATAATATATGTATATATATATATATATATATATATATATATATATATATATATATATATATTACATGTGATTTTTTTTTTAATTTAATTTAAAAGTATGTGATTTTTTTGGCTGTTGTCATGTGATACTTAGCTGCTCTTATGCAAATGTGATATATGTAATGTGTATTTGTATTAGCATTGAGAAAGGGTGCTTTACCCAAAAGCTTTACTGCAATAAGTGTCTACTGATGGTGGATTTGTGTCTTTGTGAAGCTGCTTTGGTGTTTTCCAGTTACCATTGTATCAACCTTATTTAGACAAATAAGCAAGAAAACGTGATACTTATTGTTATATATCATATTGGGTCTGTGAGAGGTGGTTATTGGCAGTGACATACTTGACCTGTGTTTGAATGCACTTCTGTAGAATGTTTGATAAGGGGAACGGTATTGCAATATGTCTGTAGTTAGAGAATTCTGTTTAATGTCCACCCTTGTGAAGGTGTGTAATGAAGATTTTTTCAAGGAGGTTGGAACATGGATGGTTCTCTGTAATGGAACTTTTAATGGCTAAGCCAGTGGGTCTGCTGCCATTTTAATGTATTATCTTGGGAGGTTGTTTGCAGCTAGACTAATGGTGTGTATTTTTTGGAGATGTTTTTTAATTCATGAGGTAGGGACAAGTTTTAAGTGTGTTGTGAGGTCAGTTAGCTGAGTAGGTGGGGGGAAGTAAAACAGGAGTGACTTTGGCAAGAGATAAATCTATTGGGATGAAGCAGCTGTTGAGCTTTCTGGCAATATCCCTGTTTTGTTGTCAGTGTGGTTGTTTGACTAGAGTGGAAGAGTTTTCAGTGATGACCAGAAGAGCTTTAGGTTTTGCTGATGCTCTTACTGTAGATTAGTGTAGAAGTTTTTTTTTTTTGCTGTTTTATTATGTAATTTGGTATATTTTCTGAAACTTGCCAGCTGCTTTGAGATTTTTCTTGGTATGTGTTTGGGGACCATTGTTTCCAAGATTTGTTCTTGATGTGCAAAAGTTTGTGTTTTTGTTAACTAGGGAGCTGGACAGAATATATATTTTTTGTTGTTCTGATGGGAGACCATTCTTTTCATATATTTATTAATATTTTATTAAATTCTGAGACTGCTTCTGCTAAGGCACATTTTTTAGAATATTCTAGTTGCATAGCAGAAGGCTGGAATGTTTGTGCTTGTTATTTGCTGAGATTGTGTGCATGCCTATATTGGAGCTGTCTGTGGGTATTCTATTATTACCTTACAGTAAAGGTTGGAAGATGGTCACTGATGGTTTTGTTTGTAAGAGAGGGAATCCAGTCGAGTGTAGATTCTCTACTGGCATTTTTCTTAATTCTAGTTGGGGCACTAATGAGTTCAGTAAAATTATAGGTTTATTGTGTACATTTTGGTATCTGAGCATACTAGATGCCAGTCAATAGTATGCTTGTTTCATGGCTTATGCTGTTGGATATCCAGCGTAGGATTTCTTTGGCAGTATTAATATTGTTACCAGGGGATATGTATAGAGCCATTATGCAAATTATATTTTCCATGCTAAGATTTAGCTGAGAGAAGAATATTACTGTGCTGATAAATTGGGAAATATGGTTTAGGAAGGGAACTAATTTTCAGCATATTTCCATTAAAAAAATGGCTACCCCTGCAGCCTTTGTTTTTTTTTCTATCCGTTGCAGCCTTTGTTTTTTTTTTTCTATCCGTTTTGGGGTTCCGGCGTGTAGATCGCGGGACAATTGCCCGCGAGCTACATCGCCGAAACAAACAGGCCGTGACACCACCAGATCGTCACACACCCACCGTCGGAATCGACGTCGGAAGTAAAGCACACACATAGCGACGACCCCTAAAGCAGCTACGCTGCAAACCAAATGCCAGAACCGCGTAATGCACACAAATGGCAATGCTGTCACGGAAACCTGAGCAAAGCAGCAGTGAAAACACACGCATACACACCACATAAAAAAAACATAAATAACCCACGCATACACATAACAAATGTAAACACAAGCACAAATACCCCACACAGACACAACGTACAATAAACCACAAATACCCCACACATACACATCACAAAAGTAAACACAAGCACAAATACTCCACACAGACACGGTGCACAATAAACCAGTAATACCCCACGCATAGCAAATACACATGTACATACACAAAACTATCCACGGCAACAACAACTTACCTGTAGATCAGCTACACTCCAGGCAAACCCGAACAGTAAACAGGCACAGTAGAGTAAAGTTAGACTCCAGAGTGGAAGCAGCTGCAGCATTCCCCCTGTCCATGTGCTATGTCCCTGTATATAAAAAGCACGTGACAGCCCAGAACAAGTAACCCCTGTACATTACCCGTCATAGTAATAATACTCCCAGTAGTGGAAGCCATGGAGAAGTGTGAGACTGTAAAGCCCCTAAGAGGCATGTGCAGCTGACAGTGTACAGAGTTCCAACTACAAAAGTATGCACAGCACAATACACAGACCCTGTTAGGAGTTAATAGTATACATATACCTGGACAGCCTTATGTGCAACACACAGCATCTGTCCAGCTATGGCCCCCCCTAGTACAGAGGCAGGTGTGGACTGTGGACCAGGGAAGACGTCCAGACAGCGGTGTCAGCCCCCACACCCACCGTAAAGCAGCATGTCTGCATGGTAGGTTCTGTAAACCCATCCAGTGTCCCCTGTGGCCGGTGTACAAAGGTATGTAGGCCCAATTAGGTAGAGGAGGGTGCAACACTGGGTTACTCCCCTATGTAACCTCTGCCACTGAAACCGAGGCAGGGCCCCACACCCTGATTGGGTAACAGGTACAACTGGGAGTTTAAAGGGACATGTACACCACATGTAGAAACTCTGTATGAAGCAGGAGATGGTTTAGCCCCATGGCTGTCTAAACTGCAGATAGTGCCTCCATAGCATAACAAGCAGGTAGACGAACCTGTAGTATTGACATCTGCACAGTGCACCATCGCAGGCAGTATGACAAGACAGGCTCCACCACAGGACAGTGTAAAGGAACTATTGGCACAACCTATAGGGGAGTGTAGTAGCGCCGACCGTACATAGATTTACCAACTATACATGCTGTGATGGATGCCGAGGGGCCATCTGCAAGTGGTGTTACAATGCTGGAAGCTATGTACCGATATAGCCCTGGGCAGCTTGGCAACAAGTATAGCACAGTGCCCAGCCAACGGGGCAAACCGATGCTGGTAGTCGAGTCATACCTATACCATTTGGAGTGTGAACTGCCACCTAAACGGTACTGGGCATGTATTGAGCGGAGACTGCAGGCCTGTAGAGGTCGTGCCATCACTGTACGACAGGAAGGGGGTGAGGAACTGCTGAAATCACTGCCTCACCAGCATGGGCTGGATGCAACAATAGCCCAGGTCGCTACACTGCATGCAGAACTGCGGCAGAGGGTAGTAACTGGGAATGAGTTGCCAAGTTTGGTGATGCAGAGTGTCCTAGGCACAGCGGATGAGAACGTACTGCAGGATATGCCTTGCCATGCAACATTACATCGTAGCATAACCAGGGTCCGTCAGAGAGCACGTGCAGCAATGAGCACGCCTCCAGTAACACTTGCGGATATTGATGTCAGCCACTATCCACTCCGCAGTGGCACCTTTATGCTCCGCAGGAGATCTGATATGGATGGGATGGATTCCCTGGTTCTCCTTACAACAGCACAGAACCTAAGTGATCTGTGTAGAGCTGACATCATTCTTGCCGATGGCACCTTCCCTACCAGGGCCAATATATGTCGTCAGCTATATACACTACATGGCTGTATTGGGACCCACACCTCATCAAGGATTGTCCCCCTGGTGTACTGTCTCATGACTAGGAAGTCAGAGTCTGCATACTACAGTATGTGGGAGATACTGAAGAGTATGACTGCAGAACAGGACTGTACCCTGGCTCCACAGTATATAATGACTGATTTCGAGAAGGCAGCGATCCGTGCCAGCCGTAAGGCATTTCCAAAGGGTATTCTGAAAGGGTGCCTTTTCCACTTTGCACAGATCATTTGGCGCCAGATCCAGCATAACCACCTTGTAGCCCTGTATGGTACGGACGCCGCATTTTCCATTGCCATACGCAAGCTAATTGCGTTGGCATTTCTACCAGTTGAGGATGTTATCCCTGCATTTATGGACATTGTTACTATGTTACCGGACTGTGCACGGCCTGTTGGCGTATTCCTGGACCATCATTATGTGCGAGGCCGACCACGCAAGTATGCATCCCACTGCTCCTCACAGCAACGACTACCGTCATCCTATCCTTTACGTTTCTGGAATGTTAGTGATGTGACCGGCATGGATTTCCCACGGACCAATAACCAGGTAGAGGCATGGCATCGTCGGCTGAAAGTGTTACTGGGACGGCCTACAGTGCAGTTATCAGATCTTTTGACTGTCCTGCAACAGGAGCAGAACCTAACAGATACCCGTCGAGAATCTTTGTTGCGGGGGATGCCTGTTACACCACGAAGGAAGGCAATTGTTGTAAGGGAGCGTCGTCTAAAACACATCCTGCAACATGTGTGACTATAATGATGTGCAGGATTTTCTCCGTGCTGTGGCACATTTCTATAAGTTATGATTATATCATGGTTTAGTATGCACCAAGCACTCCCCACATTACTTTACATTGTGCATTAATAAAGGCCTTGCCCACAGCACACAGGTTTTAGTGTACCACTCTGGTGCCCACTTGGCATCCTAGTCTAGGCGCATGTTACACTGTTGGTTGCACATGGTGGTTTCTAGGGGTGTGGTGTTTAGATCACATATGGGGTTTTTGTCTGACACCTGTGGTTAGGGTGCAGGGGGTTATTTTCTTTTCGCAGGGAATTGTCTGCAGGCATTTGTCACTACAGCTACAGTTCCATACTGCCATCTGTCCACATCCAGTTGTCCCACAGTGGGTTGTCGCACCGCCTAGGTACCTGAACCCCCGTTTTTGGCATGTTGTAGCCTAGAGGGAGAATTTATTTATCTTTTTGTGGTTTTAGCCAAGTTGTTTAGTAGAATGATCCAGTTTTGTGGGATAACTGTGTTTGTCTTGTTTCAGAAATTATAGTTTTGTGGATATTTAGGATGAGAGTAGAAACTTGGGAGATGTTTTCTCCTGTTTTTTTTTTTGGTGGTGGTACAGAAGGGTAAATGGGTCCTGTGGAGGACCATGTTACTAGTTTATAATATGATTTCAGTTATAGATAGCTTGCTGACAAATTGTTTATGAACAGGGAAAATAATACTAGAGAATAAAACTGAGACTGGGGGTCAGCTTTATCTGGATGACAAGAAGGAGAGATGGTGAATTGTGTCTTAACTTTGAATTTTCTACTGCTGAGGAAGTCTTGGAACATGACTAGGATATCCACTTAATCCCTACACTAAGACGTTAATGTAATAGTAGGTCATATGTTTCTGGATTAAAAACTCAGACTACTGTACAGGAACAAAACATTTCTAACTCCTGAATCTAAACTGTCCCTAGCTCAAGGCTACCCACTTACCACCCTACTCTATGCTGCCCCAGTCTTTACCCACTTACAAAAGTACAGTAATCTGCCTTATCAAACACACCACTGCCTTTCCTTTGAAAAAGTTCACTGGCTAGAACTTCAACACCAACTCCTCCTGCCACAGCTCCACCTGACCCACTCTATCCTTCACCAACCCCAATCTTGTCTCTCTCTCTGACAAATCTTATCACCCCCTATATCCCTGAGTGTTGACCTACATAACTCTGAAAATCTCTTGCTGCATATTTCAAAACCCAACAAATCCATTGGTAAAATACTTTTACAACCACATTGTCATCTCTGCCTGGAGCAAACATCCATTCCAACTATGCTCACTTGACAATACCCACAGCTTTAAAATAGCATTAAAACAATTCCTGCAGTCCTCCTGGATCTGCTCCTGCAAAGACTCCACCTGAACATCATTCCCCCTTGGCTCTACCGTAACTACTAAGAACTGCCCTCTCTCTTGTGCCCTACTTGCTGAGTAACTTAACTTTCTGATCACACTTCCTTCTCCACTAACTGTCCCACTACCAGTCCCCTATGTCAGCTGCTCCTCTAGACTTCCCTAGTCCCATAATTACTTCACATTTATTGGACTGTCTTGCTGACTTCTCTGTCCCATACTTTGTGTTGACCCCTTGTCTTGATAATTAGTACACACCATTATTATTGAATTTACTTGCACGTCTCTTACTTTGTCTTGATTTATTAGTTCATAGCTATGTATAATGACTATGTACAATGCCTAAACATACCTTCCTGTATTGTTGTTTGATTTATTAGTTCATAGCTATGTATAATGACTATGTACAATGCCTAAGCATACCTTCCTCTATTGTTGTTTGATTTATTAGTTCATAGCTATGTATAATGACTATGTACAATGCCTAAACATACCTTCCTCTATTGTTGTTTGATTTATTAGTTTATAGCTATGTATAATGACTATGTACAATGCCTAAGCATACCTTCCTCTATTGTTGTTTGATTTATTACTTTATAGCTATGTATAATGACTATGTACAATGCCTAAACATACCTTCCTCTATTGTTGTTTTATTTATTAGTTCATAGCTATGTATAATGACTATGTACAATGCCTAAACATACCTTCATCTATTGTTTGATTTATTAGTTCATAGCTATGTATAATGACTATGTACAATGCCTAAACACACCTTCCTCTATTGTTGTTTGATTTATTAGTTCATAGCTATGTATAATGACTATGTACAATGCCTAAACATACCTTCCTCTATTATTGTTTTATTTATTAGTTCATAGCTATGTATAATGACTATGTACAATGCCTAAACATACCTTCATCTATTGTTGTTTGATTTATTAGTTCATAGCTATGTATAATGACTATGTACAATGCCTAAACATACCTTCCTCTATTGTTGTTTGATTTATTAGTTCATAGCTATGTATAATGACTATGTACAATGCCTAAACGTACCTTCCTCTATTGTTGTTTGATTTATTAGTTCATAGCTATGTATAATGACTATGTACAATGCCTAAACATGCCTTCCTCTATTGTTGTTTGATTTATTAGTTCATAGCTATGTATAATGACTATGTACAATGCCTAAACATACCTTCCTCTACTATTGAATTTTTCACTGTATTATGACATTTTTTGCTGTATTGCAGACTTTGTATTTGGAACTTTTCTCCTCGGGTCTCTGCTGAAAAAGGGCATCCTGCCCAGTCAGACTAACCCGGTTAACAAATGTCAAATAAACAAATAGAGTCTGGTGGTGGTGTGTGAAACTTTTTTTTGTGTTGTCTTGTTTCTTACGGTGATGAGTTTGGAATTGTTTTCAGGGGATGGGATATGTTTCCACTTTTCACTATGTAGAATCTGTTTATGAAGGGTTTTGAGTTCTTTTGTTAGCCATTGTTTGTGATTGTTCCCAAATAATCTGGCAATTTTATAGAAGTGTTTGTGTTGCAGTTTCCCTAAATTTCTTAGAGAGTAGCACTTGTATTAGGAGTCATTTTGAAGAATATGTTGGCAGTTTATTTTTTGCTAGTTCTTATTTTAATTCTGTTTTATGGTTTTTGAGGACTGAAGGCATTTAATTTGGGGTAATGGCAAATTATAATATGGGCATTTGAGGTGGCTGCCCGGGGCCCATGGCTTCAGGTGGGAGCTTGTTACAAGAAGCATCCTCAAAACAAAAGTATACAATGCTTTTGCTGCATGCTGCTGTCTTTAATGAATTTACACTAGTGTTAAGAACTGTATTCTTATCCTTTAAGTGTATTAGGACATCACAAACGCTTGTATACAGAGAAATCATATAATCTAGCTTTACTAGAGGATTTGAGCTGCACTTCCTATTTTAAACAGGTTATTCCATAGTGATGAAGTTGCCAGTGATGTGATTGACTGGAACCTGAGACAGAGTTGTTAGGGAAGGCCCTTTGCCAAGAATACCTTTTGGTTATATGCTGATTCTCAGATTCTGTTTCTTTTTTATAACAGTCCACAGCTACAAGTATAGTCCTTGTTAATATCTTCTTTACAATCTTCTGGTGAGCTGATTTGTCTTGTGGCTGCTGTAACTGGAATCAACACTTACCCACCATCTGTTGTAATATAGTAAGGTTCAGCTTGACAAATCGTTTGTATGTAATATTAACAAACGTTTGTTAGTTAGGGAATAGTTTGGGTTATTTTGCCTCTTTTTTATTTATTTAATTTTTTTTGTTGTTCTGGCAAATCTGTAAGGACTTCAGTTGTAAATAATGGCAAGCACTTGAATTTTCGACTTAGTGATGTCCTTCCATATCACTGTTACTGTATTGTTTACAATGTGGATTCCCTGCCAAGGACTGCCTGGCATCCAGCCAGTACACCAAAGCCTTTTGGCTGTTAAAAGTATGCTGTATGTCATATGTATGCTCTCCATGCACAGCATAGGGCATAAAGGTGCCATCCAGATGTACCATCTTTAGAACATCTGTGTCCTCCTTCCTCCCCCGGTCCTTTTCTCTTTCAGATGTGCTTGTTACCTACCTCTTTCTTTAGACAGTCATTCCTACTGGGGCTTTTCAATTCTGAGGATGGTACATCTGGATGTCACCTTTGTGTCCTACACTGTGCATGGGGAGCATACGTGTCAAGTACGACGTACCTTTAACAACCAAAAAGCTTTGGTATACAAGAAGCAGCTTTTGATAGGCCAATAGGAGATGTTTTAACTGTATAAATGTAGCCTATGTACTTGAAGGTCTTTGTTGCATGATCTGATGAAGCTCAAATGAATGAGTGAAAGCGCTTATCTGACCTGCAGTGGAATTAAAGTTGGATTTTAACCTGAGGATTTTGCCTTTTCATTCACACTTGTGACTCTTCATTTAAAGTTGGATTTTAACCTGAGGATTTTGCCTTTTCATCTACATTTGTGACTCTGCATCAGCCTAGTTGCTCCTTTTGGTTTTATTAACATTATTCAAGTTTATCTGGAGCACTGGGCGTTCATCCTGTTTGTCAGCGAGTG
Organism: Protopterus annectens; assembly: GCF_019279795.1. Taxonomy (NCBI): domain Eukaryota; kingdom Metazoa; phylum Chordata; order Ceratodontiformes; family Protopteridae; genus Protopterus; species Protopterus annectens. The sequence continues at coordinate 444,459,178 of NC_056738.1, forward strand.
GTTTGTTCCTGTTTTATTAGCTTCATTTTTTCTCGCTGATTTTGGAGCAGAGTCTACTACCAGGGAATAGCGTTTGCTTAGTGCACAACTTTTGCTTATATTTTTACCCTGCATACAGCCATATTTGGCTATTCTATTTGTTACTGTGCCTTTGCACTATTTTTTTCCTATTATGCAGAGTCAGAGTGAAACTGTAGATATTGAGCTAGACTAAGAACCCCGAGGTGTAGACCTGGGCTCAGTCGCTCATCTACAGAAGAGGTTTGAACAGAATCTTGTCTGTTCAACAGTTACTTCCTGGCAATTGGCTTTGGGCGCTTTGATGACGTGGATCTGGCGACACCCGATTTGGATGAGCTACAACGCCTGTTAGACGGTCTAGAGAAAGACTTTGCACATTTGAAACGCTTGCAAACACAGCGTTTGCATTTTCGTTACTGCTTGGACACAAAAATTGTACCGAGAGGATTACGTATATTAAATATGCCCAATCAGGGGGAACATTATCCAGAGTTGCTTTCAAGGTGGCAGCGCCTGAACTTGGAGGTAAGCAAACAGTACATGGAGTTACTTATTGACTTTTTTGCCTCTGAAGAGGAAACACTCACTAATAACATTAAGAAACAACAGAAGATAATTTTTTCTTGTTTCCCAAGTACTGTAATAGAACCACTATTTGAAAGCCTGTTGGATGGAATATCAGCCTTAGAGCGGAAACTTCTCCAACAGAAGAGAAGCAAGATAATTAGAGATCATAGAGATTTTAATTTAGGACAAGTCTTCGTTTGGCCTAAACATGGACATTATAGTGCTACCATTAAACCCAATGACTCTACTAGTGTTAGACAACTGAGTTCCGAACCTAGTACTCGTTCTGAAAATGTTAATGTTGTCAATAATGCTTGTGAAGCTGTGGATATTACTAACTGTGTACATAACTATGTATCGCCTAGTAATAGGGTACAAAATACAGCTAACATTAATAACACTACTACTTCCAATGATACTGATGATGTAATTACTATTTTACATAGTGAGAGTGGATCTAGCTCTATTAATACAAATACTAAAGTAGTTAGTCAGCCTATTACTGGGAATAATACTGCAGATAGAACTAACTTATATCCTGCAGTACATGTTGTGAAGGGACCGATTAATAAGAGGTTGTCAGTAGATGATGGCATAGTGAGATCTAAGTTACCTCACAAAGTACATACTACCATCACTACAGGAGTAGTAAGCGAGCTCCCTTTTCCCCTCCCAGTCCGAAAGGACAAGAATATAACAAGGGGACGTTCAATGAGCAGGGGGAGACAGAAACGCAAATTATCAGAAGAGTATGCACCACATCAGACAATAAATAAGATGTGGAAGAACAAAGTAAATTAAATACAGCTGAAATTTTGATACCAGCAGATTCTATGGTACATAACATCTCAGGATATTTGTTGACTGAATGTGATGAGAAATTATTAAGTAAAGGCCTAAACTTTATACCAAGTGCACACAGTAACTTTACGGACACTGTAGTAGACATGAGACTTTTCTGTCAAAACCTTATGCTTAAACTGCTATTTCATGATAAAACTGATAGTGAATTGACAGACAATAACGTTACTAGACCACCAAAGTTTAAGAAGCTTAGCAACTTTGTCCCACCTAATCATCCGTTAGTTGAGGCATATTTAAAACTAACTGAGGATGATTTGTATGAATATTTTTCTCTAAAGAAATATAGGAGGAATGGTAATTTGACTAGAGGGGAGCAGACTAGCTTACTTAAACTCCAGTCATTACAGTCCATAACCATCAAACCAGCTGATAAAGGTGGTCGGATAGTAGTGATGGACACTAGCAAATATCATGATGCTATGATTAAACTCTTGGAAGATGATTTCTATTTACAAGTTAATGAACGAATAGTGCAAGCCACTATTAGTCACGTAAACAATATGTTATTAGATATGTTGAAAGGTGATATCTTGGATCAAGAATTGTTTGACTATCTCTTTGTTAAGAATCCACTTGTACCAACAATACATGGGTTACCTAAAATTCACAAAGACTCCATTGACCCACCAATGAGACCCATAGTGTCTGGTCAGGGTTGGATCACTGAAAACCTCTCTGTCTATGTTGAGAAACATTTGCGACCTATATTGAATAAGAACAAAGTTGTACTAAAAGATTACAAACAGTTTTTAACAGATTTGTATGACTGTTTAGGTGGCATTTGTGACGTTGATAACTTGATTTTTGTAACACTTGACATCAAGTCCTTGTTTACAGTGTTACCAAATAACATAGGCCTGATTTATATCACTGAGTATCTACTCTTACATAGCGAATATACATCAGTTAAAGTAGACCTAATTGAACATTTCCTTGAACTCATTTTGAATAACAATCTTTTCACCTATGACAACAAGTTCTACCAACAGCAAGGTGGCGTAGCCATGGGCACACCTTGTGCCAACAGCTATGCAAACATGTTTTTGGCATTTTGGGAATTTGAGAGTCTCTTTAATTTAGAAATGTTTAAACAATATGTAACTTTTTATAGACGTTTCGTGGATGATGTTTTTGTTTTATGGAGAGGCAGTGTTGATGATTTGTTTGTGTTCCATACTACATTGAACAACCTCACTGGCTATTTAACCTTCAGTATGAATCACTCTAGAGAGAAGATAGAATTTCTTGACTTGTATATAGAAAAATTAGCATGTGGTTTGATCAATACAGGTGTCTATAGGAAACCTTGCTATTTCAATACTCTATTACAGCGTGATAGTATGCACCCACAGCATATTTTTAAAAATATCATTAGAGGCCAGGGGATGAGAACCTCTAGGCTAAATGCCACTGAAGAAGGCTTCCTAATGGAAGTGAGTGACCTCAAGATAAGACTAGAAGAATGGGGCTATAGCTCACAAGAGATTGAGTCCAACCTCTCGGATGTCAATAAACTTAGACTGAACAGAGCAGCCCCTTATTTTGGACCAGTTATTACTGGTGGATCCATTACACTAGACAATGGTAGAGATGATAGATCAACTCACGTAAGGGTTTCTTTACCATATAGTACTGATTGTCCAGCAATCAAGAATATTATTACGAAACACTGGCCTATTCTCTGTACTGCTGACACCATTGGCAAACTTGTGGGGACTAAACCCTCTTTTTTATATAGGAATAAATTGAATTTAAGGAGAATGCTATGCTATTCAAAAGGGATGAACGGTCAATGCCTCTTGAACACACAAAACCATGTGGACGCTGTAATTATTGTAATTCTCTTGACCCCAGCCCATTTTTTGAACATCCTGATATGCACACTAACTTCAGCATACGTGCTGTAGCTACCTGTGATACTACTCATATAGTTTATTTGGCAGTGTGCCAAATATGTGATGCATTTTATGTTGGCAAAACCAATCGTCGATTTAAAGACAGGATAAGAGAACATCTTTACCACATTAGGAAGGCTTCACCTCACAATGCCTTAGCTAAGCATGTAGCCCAAGCAGGTCCTGAACATTATTTTTTATTTAGAGCTCTTGAGAACATTAAACCCAGTATATGAGGAGGTGACATCAGGAACCATACTGAGAGCAAGGAGAGTATGTGGATAGTTAGATTGAGAGCAGATAGAGGTTTAGGTCTCAATGAGAGAGCCTCTATTAAACCTATGTTAAACAAACGGAGGAATGTTTGTAGATTTTATAATAAATGATGAAATATATATGTTTTTACCCCTTGAAATATATTTCTTTTGACATATATATTTATATATACATATTTATTAGAGCATCTTGAGTGTTCATGGAGAGTTTTTTATATGTTTTTTATATCTACTTTGTTATTTTATACATTTCAGCATGTATATATGTGCTTATATTTTTAAGCTTAGATTGACTCATGAATACGTAAACAAGAAGCAGCTTTTGATAGGCCAATAGGAGATGTTTTAACTGTATAAATGTAGCCTATGTACTTGAAGGTCTTTGTTACATGATCTGATGAAGCTCAAATGAATGAGTGAAAGCGCTTATCTGACCTGCAGTGGAATTAAAGTTGGATTTTAACCTGAGGATTTTGCCTTTTCATTCACACTTGTGACTCTTCATTTAAAGTTGGATTTTAACCTGAGGATTTTGCCTTTTCATCTACATTTGTGACTCTGCATCAGCCTAGTTGCTCCTTTTGGTTTTATTAACATAATTTTATAGAAGTGTTTGTGTTGCAGTTTCCCTAAATTTCTTAGAGAGTAGCACTTGTATTAGGAGTCATTTTGAAGAATATGTTGGCAGTTTATTTTTGCTAGTTCTTATTTTAATTCTGTTTTATCATTTTGGGGACTGAAAGCATTTAATTTGGGGTAATGGCAAATTATAATATGGGCATTTGAGGTGGCTGCCTGGGGCCCATGGCTTCAGGTGGGAGCTTGTTACAAGAAGCATCCTCAAAACAAAAGTATACAATGCTTTTGCTGCATGCTGCTGTCTTTAATGAATTTACACTAGTGTTAAAAACAGTATTCTTATCCTTTAAGTGTATTAGGACATCACAAACGCTTGTATACAGAGAAATCATATAATCTAGCTTTACTAGAGGATTTGAGCTGCACTTCCTATTTTAAACAGGTTATTCCATAGTGATGAAGTTGACAGTGATGTGATTGACTGGAACCTGAGACAGAGTTGTTAGGGAAGGCCCTTTGCCAAGAATACCTTGTGGTTATATGCTGATTCTCAGATTCTGTTTCTTTTTTTATAACAGTCCACAGCTACAAGTATAGTCCTTGTTAATATCTTCTTTACAATCTGCTGGTGAGCTGATTTGTCTTGTGGCTGCTGTAACTGGAATCAACACTTGCCCACCATCTGTTGTAATAGTAAGGTTCAGCTTGACAAATCGTTTGTATGTAATATTAACAAACGTTTGTTAGTTAGAGAATAGTGTGTGTTATTTTGCCTCTTTTTTATTTATTTATTTATTTTTTTTGTTGTTCTGGCACATCTGTAAAGACTTCAGTTGTAAATAATGGCAAGCACTTGAATTTTCGACTTAGTGATGTCCTTCCATATCACTGTTACTGTATTGTTTACAATGTGGATTCCCTGCAAAGGACTGCCTGGCATCCAGCCAGTACACCAAAGCCTTTTGGCTGTTAAAAGTATGCTGTATGTCATATGTATGCTCTCCATGCACAGCATAGGGCATAAAGGTGCCATCCAGATGTACCATCCTTAGAACATCTGTGCCCTCCTTCCTCCCTTTGTCCTTTTCTCTTTCAGATGTGCTTGTTACCTACCTCTTTCTTTAGACAGTCATTCCTACTGGGGCTTTTCAGTTCTGAGGATGGTACATCTGGATGTCACCTTTGTGTCCTACACTGTGCATGGGGAGCATACGTGTCAAGTATAACATACCTTTAACAACCAAAACGCATTGCTATACTGGCTGGACATTGGCCTGCCCTTGGCAGGGAATCCCCATTGTTAAGAATACTGCAACAGTGAAGAGAAGGACATCTACTGTTATCATCAGATTTTATACAACTGTACTTTCTTCAGAAAAACACATACAAAACCTGTTGTTTTAGCAACTATTTAAGAATATAACCACAGTGTTTAAAATGTGTTGCTGCTTTTTGTCCCTCGTTATTTTTGTTTTTGTCCCTGATTCATGAGGCCAAAGGTTGAGAGTTCTGGATGTAAAGGGTTGAATAATGGTTCTGAATGTGTGAAAGTTCTTGTTCACAGACTGCGTCATGGAGTGGAGCCATTGTCAGGGCACACTGAGAGGGTTGCGGGGAGGACATCTGCAGAGATATTCATAGTGTATGGGAACAGCAAAGATTTCAACTGTCTATGATTTTTCCTCACATTTCATTAAGCTGGTAATAATCTGGCAAATTGTTGAAGATTGCAGTCACTAGATATTGACAGACCTTTAAGTTTTAGTCTTCATTTTCTTTGGAAATGCATGCTAATGTATAATGTGGTATTCCAGCAACATTCAGGTATATAAAAATAATATTTAAAATGTGTCCCTGGTTTTGAGCGTTTGTCATTATTTTGGATATCTCCCAGATTTTTGAATTAATAGGCTGAAAGGTAAGCTAAAGTGATTTAGGTGAAGCAAGTTGGAAAGCAAGATTTCAAAGTGGGGATTAAATGTCTGTGGGAAAATTGATGGACCTTCCCTGGGATTTAGAAAGGTATAATGGAAAGTCTTATCATGGACCCATCTCAGTTTGGATCCATCAAGGGCAGGTCGTGCTTACTCAAACTGGTAGATTGTTTGAAAAGGTCACCAAAACAATGGATAAAAGGAAAATGGTGCACACCACATACTTTGACCAGGCCAAAGCTTTTGACACAATTCCCCACTCAGACATACTAGAAGAATTAAATAAACTGGGAATAAACCCCTATGTCCACCGCTGGATTACCAACTGGCTCACAGATAGGATACTAGTAATCAAAACTAGGCACGTTACTTTCACAAAGAGACCAGTCACCAGTGGAGACCCCCGGTTCTGTGCTGAGACCTCTCCTGTTTGGTATATAGTTTTCTGAAGTAATATACCAAAGGGTTCTGGCCAACTAAGTTTGCAGATGCCTGCAAGCTAGAAGCAGTCATTGAATCCCCAAATGACTTGGCCATCCAGCAGGAAGGTTTGCCCCAAATAAATAACTGATATCAAAATTATGAACTAAAACTAAATGCCAAAAATTCATTATGCTATCCTTTGGGAAGATGTATACCCTAGGAACTACCACATTGACAATATACCCCTAAGAGTTGACACAGTTGTTTGAGATTTGAGAACTTATGTGAACAGTGACCTAAATCTTGAACTACATGCCTCTATTGTCGGAAAATTCTTCTGTATTGCACAGCTTATAAACAAAGTGATTGTGCCTCAATCTAGGGATGTTATTTTCTCCCTTTACTTAGTCTCCTTTAGGCCAGTCTTTGAAGATAATACTCCCCTTGGCATGTTGGCATGCAACTGTTCAGGCACAAGCAACAACTGGAACACCCACAGAGATACCTTACTAAAAGGATGCAAGGCCTAATCATCGTGTCCTACATGGGCTGACTCAAAGCCCTGTCACTATACTCTGTATTCTACAGACTGCTAAGAGGTGACCTATGTGTAGCATGCAAGGCAACCTCTAACCCATTACTGAAGGATTTACTGCAGATCAGCAAGTCAAATTCCATCAGAGATACACTGTCTAGGTTGTTGGGTTTCGAAACGTTAAATTGTAAATTAAGACATAATATTTTCAAAAATATATTTATTTGATCATTTGAAAGAGTAATTTTTGTGAGTTTATTCTCATTTAAAAAAAATAGAAATATGAAGGGATTTCCAAGCTGATGAAATTTTTGGGTCTATCCAGTTGAAAACTATTTTGAATATGGAAGCCTTAATATATGTCTCTAAGTCTGGAAAATTAATTCCTCCCATTTCCCAGAGTCTAATATGGTGAGCATAGGCTATCCTGTTTCGTTTAGGGAACCAGAGGAAAATTTAAAAGAATTTTATTTATGTCTTGTAATATTTTTTTATTAGGTAGCATTGGAATGGCTTGAGCTATATAGTTTATTTTTGGTAATAACCCACCAACTCAGACAACATAAACTACATCTACAACTCATTTAGATCTTTCATAAACTCAAGCTTAGACATTAAATTATGGTGGGAACTCTTAATTCCTTTCAAAATAACTAAAAACTTTCCCAACAAATTACATGAAAACATAAATAATTGGGAACTAAAAAAATTTTACTTGTTGGCAAGATTGTATTAGGAACTCATCAGTCTTAAACATACAACAAATAATAAATACCTTTGATATTCCAAATTCAGATTGGCTTATACTTCAAAGCATTTTTATTTCATGCTCAAGAGTTATACAGAATAATCAATAATTCCTCCTTTAGTTCTGAACCAAAATTAATTTCCATTATCCAAGAAATGTTTTATAATAATCATAATTGGTCTAATTTAACCTCATTGCTCTATAAAAAGTTAATAATTTACAAAGTTAATAGAGATACTCTGTCTAGGGATCAAAACCTCTTCTGCAATATCAACAGAATGGATTGGAGGGTCAGGTATATCTCACAGAGAATATTGCTGCTCTGGAACAAACACCCCATCCACATAAAACAAAGTTCATCTCTGTCCATATTCAAATGCAACTTATATCTATGGCTGGGAAAAAGAAAACATACTGCTCTCTGTACTACTAATTGATAGAAGCAGCTTCTAAATGCTTTATCCCAGGCATGAGTTCCCCTCAAATTATCTATGGTATAATCCCAGTTATTCTCATTAGGGGTAATATATAATAATTGACCATGGGATGTGTAAGGCCAATCTATAACGAAAGGGGATAGGTTATTTTGATGGTGAAAAGTAAAACTGGCTAGGGTTATATGGACCAGCAAGGGCAGTTAGCCTAATACTTGTCCATTAACCTATAAGAATGATTGCCATTGTATATTATCTTTATATGTACATTTGCTAGAGATAATTCTGAATGGAGGATTTGTAATGCTCATATGTTTCTTTGCAATGCAGTCAGTGATGAAATATGCATTTACACAAGCCCAAAGTTGTGTATTGTCCTCCGCTGTCTCACTGGTGGTATTGATGGTCTCATCAAATCAATAAATGAGAAAGGCTAACAATGGAAATGGTTCTGTAAGCAGGGTTCAGACTAAGACATTACATTTAACAGATAATGTCCACTATCATATTCAAGACACCTGTACTAATGATGCACTGGAGAGTATACTGTACTGTGTAGCATGTGACAGATGGTGATTGCCCTCATCAAAAAAGGACAATATCACATCTGTAGAGCCTGGCGGTAATATCAGCATATCTTCAATAATAGACTGTCAAAGCAAGAATTTATCCGAAGATGTCTGTCCCTAGACAGAAATATCCTCAAGCCAGGTCACTTATAAATTCCATCCATGAAATCAGTAACACAGCTGTAGAGGATTATGACTGCATATCCAATCTTAGCCAGCTTGTAATGATCTGAGACATGGATATTAAATAACTCACCCTGAGAGTGAAGTCTGTAAAGTGAGTCTCTTGACATCCATACCAAGAACTCATAACAACCTAAGACCAGATCATAATTTTTGTTTAGTACTTGGAGCTTGGCCTGCTGTCATATACTGCAAAGGTTAGAGAACAAAGGATTTGAGGGATAAGTGTTTTACAGCTTTAAAACATTAACACACCACTGTCGCACTGAGTGGCAGAAAATGCAAACATCTGAATCACAGCAAAGCTGAAAAATAGAAGGTTCTTAAAATACAGAGGATGAAAATTTAACAGTGGTCTAAAAATATATTCACACTGAGAACTGTTGTAATACTACGGTTACTTTTTTTACACCTGTGCATCTATAATGTGTTTTATAGCATATATACATTTTTATTTTCCTTATAAAATGTACGTTGAGAATATTTTATATGTATAAGCTAATCATTCTATAATGAATTTTCAGGAGTCCTACATCAACACCTTCAATATGTCATGGTGAATGACAGTTAATGCCTAAGAAAAGACTAACAGTCTCTTATGGTAACTGTACTGGATTAACTAGCAGGGTGTTTCTTTGTTTAACACTAAAACAAGTTTTAATAAAACTGAACATACATAGAAGGATAACATATAAGCAGCAATTATCCATGCTTGACAAGGCCAGACTGCTTTAGGAGAAAATATGCCCCACACCAGTGGAAAATTTAGATTTATAGAAGTATGACCACAGATTCAGAATAAGTTTGTGTTTGAGTATTATTCATAACAATAGAGCTGAAGAATGCAGTGATCACTTCTTAAAAGTATGTGTTGTCATAATTGTGAATTTAAGTATGTATAGAAAATGCATTTTGTAAAATAATGCTGGAACAAATTAACAAATGATATATAAATACTAACAGTTTCAAAGTCTTCAAGAATTGGCTAAAATCCTAATCAAATTCAAAGTAACTATTTCCATTTCTGCTAGTTTGTGTATACCTTTTAGCCTCTTCCCTCTACTTCTGTATTATTCATGTATAACTGAAGTTCCTTTGCACCTCAGATATTGAGATTCTCAACAATTTTCTTCCTGTGTATGTACCTTGATGTAACGGTTTATGTATCTGTTGATTGATAGAAATGCTGAAAGATCAAATCAAAAGCAATTGATCCAAGCACATGGAACAGTCAATATACCAAAAACTTACAGAATCAAAAATTCCTGTTTTTAAACATTAAACATGTCACTAACTTCAAATGTAATTTCTCTGAATAGTGGTAGTGATATATGCAACAGTTTTTCCTAAGGAATGTGTAGGGTTGGGATTAAGAGCAGGGTGAGCATTCATTAGTAAGGTGGAGGAGGGGGCTACACCTTTGTAATGCATGCTGCCCCTGCCCCAACCCTGCATATTACCCTAAAAATACCCTTCCTAAAATATTGCCCCTACACTAAATAGCTCAGACACACACGTCACATAAAAAAGACACACACAACACTAAATCTGATCCCTTATTTAATCCTACAACTAACTCTAACTGTATCCTATAAACACTTGCACCATCATTTCTAACATCGAACCCTCTTATCTTGTTCTTACTCTAACCCTTTCCCACACACTCTGACAATACTCCTGTCACCTGTCCTCTTGCCCCACCTTTGCTGTAACCCTAAATGACACACACACACACACACACACACACACACACACACACACACACACACACACACACAAATAAATTAACTTCTAATGTAGAAACTTTCAGTACATCTAAAAGTTTTGGCATTAAACACTTAAACCCACACTTATCTCCAGATAGTAAAATGCTACCATTTGATTTAACCTCCCTCCACAGGCCAACTATGAATTGGAGAGAATTCACAGTCAACAAACTGCAAACACTTAACATTCATTTAATAAGCTGCCCGACTGACAAACTAAAGGTAACCCAGCTGTACTCACCTTAGTAACAGCAGCATACTTGTTATATTTCAGTTCTCCCTTTTACTTTACTTACCTCAAATACAAATAGAAATACCTATCTGTGAACATCCTTGTTTTCAGTTTCTTCTGCAACACAACTTCTTATGCAGCTGCATTGCCATTTTAGCCTTTGAACATTATTACTCCCTTGTACTCTGCTCAGCTTCCTTCATCCATTCTCTCAAACGTTGTTTTCTTAACTTCTTATACCCTTATTAATTATATTCCTGATGAATATTTCAGATTTCAAACCTTGGAACTTTTACCATTGACAGTTTTAAATCTATGGGATTGGTGTGTTATTACTTCTGTTTACTTCTTCCTCAGCATTTTGCCCATGTGATAGTGACTTGGTATCATTATTGTAAATGATTAACCTTAGATTAGCTGCACTTAAGTTTCAAGTTTCACATCTTTAAGCTATATGATGTTTGTACTATTTTGCTATGGTATTACCTTTTGTGCTTCTGCTATGTGTTCTGTTTTTCTTTCCCATTATTATTACATCTTTTCTCATTATTTTTATTTAGTTTGTAGTACACGCTGCATGTCTGCCACCTTTGTCTTCCCATTATTTTTGTATACGAGTCATGACTTTAAGTTTTAAATATTCTGATTATTTGATATTTTATGAAAAGTGTTCTTTCTGTTTATGCCCTGTTGCCTGGGTTATGGCTGAAGATGGACTTTGGATCAGTAGATTTACCACATTAATAAATATAAAATAAATAAATAAAATCAAAACCACTATCCAATGTGCATGCGTAAGCAGTTTATTTTAAGGATTACAGATATTGGTGGAAAGCAGTGCAGGGATAGACAGATATAATGCTAAAAAAAGAGAAGTCAGCTGTTCGTAAGTACTTGTCATTTGTTATTTACCAAACTGCACTTTAATCCAAAACACATGAACAGTTTGCAGTGACAAGGAAGAATGTAAACTTATCCGTTCTAAGTAATTTAAAGCTTATAGGAAATGTATTTATTTATTGATTTGCATTAATTTATTGGGAAAGTCTGACTGAGGAGTGATCATTTCAGCCGAGCACTGGGGATAAAAGCTCCATTACACAGACATCATGGACATCATCTGTATTGTTTGGTCATTTACAGTCAGTTTTGTTCATGAACAGCAGTTCCATTATTCAGACATAATTGATATCAGCTTCAGTTTCAATAAAAACAAAAAAACAGTTACATAGGTTGTATATGAATATATTTTAACCAAAGGGAAGTATATATGCAGTGCAGTATTACTGCCATGCATAGATTGCCAGGTTTTACATAAGAATATTTGTTACTATAAATACTTGTTCAAAATCAAGGACGTAGAAAGATAAGAAAGAAAGGGTGGGATGTGATGCTACAAGGGAGATTGAGATTTTCTAATCAAATCTTCTTAATCTTTAGGTAAATAGATAAGTGCTAGGCAATCAGTTTACAGACTGTTATAAGACCTGCCAAAAAAAATTTTCAAAATTTCTCTCCAGCCTCAAGGAGGACAAGCCAAAGACCAGGTAAGAATGTAAGGCTGCCCATCTAGGTGTACCTTGAAAGTGTCCAGGGTGTTACTCTGTTTGACATGCAATGGAAGTTTATTCCAGAGATGAGGGATATGCTGGAATATGAATATATAATGGCAGGTTTTCTCATTTATCAGTTAAAGAAAGTTCAGCTCCTTTAACCTAATAATTTAGGGACCATTTGTTTTGTGAAGGAATGGGAGGTGAAAGAGGGTTGGATCTTTCATGTTGCTATGTTTTGCTTTGAAGAAAATTACATTTTATCATTATAAAATTTAAACCTTCTTAAAATTTGATTTATAGATACTGGAGCAGATGGAAAAATAGTAAGCAATGCATGGTTAGTGCATTGGAAAAATCATAACAACTTTTGTGTGTAATTGACAGGCAATGGAGGACAGCTGTCACCTGCTGATATATTTCTGTGTACCACAGATATTTCAAGTGCTCAGACTATATGCAAATGAACATGAAAACATGAATAAAATATGAACTGTAGTTCAAAGGGGACCAAAGCTGGTTTTGTCTTTGTTTTATTCGAGTGCGGGTACACACACACACACACACACACACACACACACACACACACACACACACCTTTGTTAATGTGGGTCTATAGTTAGTTACAAGGCATACATTGCAGGAGACTATTAAGGAACCTAGCACAAACTCACAATTGTCCCAAACCACTGTCTGGTTAAGTGACTTGCTCGAGGTCACACAGTTGGCAAATGATGCCTGATGGAATCAAATCCCAAACCACAAGAAGCAGCACATTAACAGCTCAGAGGTATAATTCTCTGTGATAACTGCCAGGCAAGAACATGCTGAACTGTTCTAATATCTAACAGCCTTAGTTCTGCTGTTATAAAAGATGGACTTCCTCTTACTGGATTGCAACTTTTGTGTTTTGTTTTAATACTCCGCAGCATGACAGGTAGAAAATAAGTCATAGATTAGGCTACAACATCACATCCTATCAACTACTAAGTATCCAGAAAGGGCTTTTTCCTGGTTAGGGGTTGCCACAGTGGATCACCTGTCCGCTCATGATTGGCAGTGGAGTTTTACAGAGTTGAGTTGCCAGCCTGGTGCCCAATCTTCCACAGAAGGCACACACACACCTAGGGTCAATTTAGAGTGTCCAGTCCACCTACAGCTTGTCGTTGGGATGCAGGAGGAAACGGGAGCACCCAGAGGAAACCCACGTGACCACAGGGAGGACATGCAGACTCTGCATAGAAGGCACCCCAGCCGAGGATCAAACAAGAGAACCTCTTGCTGTGAGGCGGCAATGCTAACCGCTGTACCAAGCATCCAGTTTACTAGTATAGTCCATAAATGCCACTGAAATCTTCTTAATATGGAATCATGACCAGTACATCCAATCAATATGCTGAAAACCCTTCAGTTAAAACAGAATGGTTTTTACAAAGCTGTTTTGCTGATTGCTTTCTATTGTTTCTGTTGTTTAATTACATTTATAACAGGGCCTGGTGTTTTCTTTTGCCCTCTTTGGCTAATCTACTGTTGTAGATACATTTTTATTATAAAAGGCACTATTAATTCTGAGTATCACTAGATTAGAAAAGTAAAAAATGATCTGCATTACACTTGTTTTGTGTTTTGTTCTGATATTTTGATTGCTAGAATTGTTTTTTAAGCATTTTGCTGTGAGTGCATGGTTTGATTCTTTAAAACAGTTAGTTCAGCCAGATAGAAATTAGGCTTGATTGATCTGAAGTACATTGCATTTGTTGCAGTGATGTTGCTGTGATTTTTCAGTGTCCTATTTCATCTGGCTTGTTACAAATATATTTTGCTGCCACCCCCCCTCCCCACACACACATATCCCTCCGTTAACTGGGAAAACAAAATCACCTCAAATAAATGCACACAAGATTCTTGGCTTTCATTAATGCATACACAAACCAGTTCAGTTCCCAAGTAGGGGTTCAAAAATACTGGGCATAGTTTTCACCAATATTGACACCTTCTGCTCACCACCTACAGTTCCCACATCAGTTGTCAAATCATCACCATTCGGTAATCCTTGGTATGTGGTTAAAACCTGACTTTACCACAAAACCCATCTGTCTTTAGAGAGTACTATGAGGCAAACCTAATCCAGCAAACTGACCTAATGAAATTTAAGCACCTTCCTCACTTGGATGAACTGATCTCACATGTCACATTTGTGGATAATTTCTATGCCCATCTCAAATCATGCATCAAGGCATCTGTACTGATAAGATGTCAAGTTCAGGGATAACCCCCCATGGCAGAACCCTAGTACAAACAAACGAAACAATAACAGGAAGAAACTCCTAGCCCTTAAAAGTAATCTTAATAGCCCATTATCTAAAGATAAACTCAGAAAAGATCAACAAATAATTCTGAAAGAAAATGACCTCTTCCAAAAGTAGTTGAGAACTGCTGTCTCTTTTAAGGACAAGTGCAAAGCCTTCTTGAGGCATATCAGAAACCTTAGAGGTTATACCCAGCAATGGTAATTGTTTATACAAAACAACAAATACTTGTCCCCTGAGGATATAGCCAACATACTATCAGACACATTTGGCTCTAACTTTACTCACTTTTCTTACCCAAGTTATTAGAGCACTCACACCACTCCTCTGGCCACCTCTCGGAAGTCCTGAATGTTCTATCCAAGGGCAAAAGCACTTGCTCTGTGGGTCTTGATAATGTGCAGGCTGCCTTCTTGTCAGCACATGACACACTCTGATAGGCTTGCTACTAAACATAAATAAGCCTCGGCCTCTCCACTCGATTCATATCAGCAGAATGAAAAACTGTGGTTGTCATCTCATGCCACATGGGAGAACCCACTACTGAACCAGGAAACTATAGACCTATATGCCTCACCAGCCTTATTTAGAAAGCAATGGTATGCATCTTTGTTGAACTTAACACGGATATAGGCAGTCTACAATATTTGGACCCAGGCCAGTTTTTTGTTTGCTAAAAGCAAATTCTACTTCCTGAATCTAGTGGGCTTCTTTGAACATATCACCAAATCATTTGATTTTGTAACATTGGTTCAAACTGCCTACCTGGACCTGGCCAAGGCCTTTGATGCCATCTCACATTCTGGAATTATTGACAAGCTAATCTAAATTTAAACCCCCTGTGTTACATGATGGATAGCAAATTTGCTAAATGTCAGAGTCCATTTTATTAATATGTGAGGCAAGTTCTGCTTGAAAAAGAGTGGGTACCAGTGGTATCTCCCAGAGATCAGTGTTAGGACCACTTCTTTTGGTATTTACTTCTCTAATGTCAAGGCTGACATCAAGGTCCTGCGGCTGACCAACTCCCCTTTTGACTTCCAAATTCTTTAGGAGTAGCTAACATACATCAATAAATGATGCCTCTACTATGGCTAAAACTAAATGCCAAGAGATACAGCATGACAAAAGAGGGCAACCACAAGTGGTGCTCCTTTGAAAGTTGACTCAGACATTATGGAGCTGGGTAGTTTAGGTGACAATGAACTATCCTTTGATCACTATGTATTTGTTGTCATTAAGAAATTCTTTAATATTGTAAGACTTCTCACCAGGGGTATTTCTTCCAAATCTAAGGAAGTTATCATTCTCTACTACTCCTTCATCAGTTTCATAATACAATATATGGCCCCTTTAGTAGGTACCTGTCTAAGCATATAACTCAGCTTGAGACACTGAAGCCTTTCATCTCTAAGATAATACAAAGGACATCTTCCTTCAGCTACCAAAACTACCTTCTACCTGTTTTTCTTTACTGTTTCCTACAGAGACTCTTGAAAGCTGACCCTTTGTATTGGCTGTGACAAAGGGAGATACTGCCAGCACAGATAGCTGGAATTTTGCAAATGATTATATGTCATTTGTGAATATCAACATGATCTGTATAAGATGCTTTTCTTACAAATGTATTAGAACTGTATGTCATGTGTATATCAAAGTGGTCTGTACAGACGTGTGTTAAAAAAGAGATTTTCTAAAGCACTGAGCTTAAAGATTTATCAACAATGTGCCCTGCTGGAAGAGAACAGAAATGTACATACACTAATGTAACTTGTTTAAATGTATATATTTTAACAGTGGACACTGGAATACAAAAGGTTAACTTCAGAAAAATAGCTGAAAGTAAATTACTTTAAAGTAGTTAGAGACATAATGTCTATACTAGAGAGATTTCTGTATTGTCCTTAAGGTGAAATAATTACTAGTTTTGATAGTGAAGGACTGCAATTATTTTATGACTTCCAGCATCTACCAAAGATCTGAGGTCTATGTATTTTCACAGGTAGATGCTAAACACTGCTAGTTTCCAGCAGTGGGGTTTCACCTGAGATAGAGTCAGATGACAAGAAATGATTTCATTCTGAAAGCTATCCCAGCAGTAATATCTGAGATATTAATTTGAGACATCTCTGAGAGATAGAGAACATTCTGTATTCTGTCTTTGACTTGACAACAATTCACCACTTCTGCATTGCTCTGATTAATTAAGTTTCTAGGGAAATCTACAATTCTCTTGGATATAGTCAGGAATATAGCAAAGCTTATATATTTTTCTTTATCTGAGACTGTCCTGCAATGTTTTAAATATTTCCTGTGATTTTGAACTCTAATGTCACTGTGAGTATATACCACATATGTCCTTCTTCTTTTATTATTTATTATTAAATATATTTCAACATTTTATTGTGGCTGATCTTTATGAGACATGCAAGTACTTTCAAAACTTAAATATATTTATTTGATGATGCTGTGGGCCACTCCTAATATCCTTGTTCTTGGTCAAACTACCATTTGCATTAAAATTACACAGTAAGCTTGGACACCCTTTATTAAGGGCCTTACAGTAGCTGATAAGGAGCTGGCTGGTAGCAATGATAATTACCTTATAGTCTCAGCAGAAGGGGGCTTAGCTAGTAAACCTATGCCAGCCTTTCCCAGGTGTGTGTGTGTGTGTGTGTGTCTGTATATAAATCTAACCTCAAAGAGTGTGTGTGCCAGCTACTTGGGGAGGAACATGAAGGACTGGTTGTACAGAGAGGGTGCTGGAGGTCTTGGCTTAGCCACTCAGCTGAGATCTCAACTCTGTAGCTGTGCCAGTAGGGTGTCTTATTGGCGATCTGGAGAAAGAGGGAGAAACCAGCCCCGCACTCAATGTGATCTCTGTGTACTCTTAAGGGAAATTGCAGTTGATGCAGAGAGCTTCATCTGGAAATACTGTGTGTGTACCTGTCATCCTCTCAGTGAACATCCCCACTGGGGCTAGCAGTGAGGATTGAGGATCCTTGATTACTGGTCCAGTTGTGGGTCGCCACATCGCCTACTGTGGTTTAAAAGAACCAAATGTATGTGATCTCTTGCACACATGCAAAACTAATAGCAACCTCAATACCCAACTTCCACCAAAACCTAAATAAAACCTGCTGTTGAGATGGATGTGTATCACTGAGAATCCCTCTTTAATGGAATAGACTTCCTTTGGATGTAATACAAAGTAGCTCTGTGATTCACATCAAGCATAACCTGGCTGAGTGCATGGAAGATCATAAATATTCTTTAGATCTTTTCCTCAAACTGTCACTGAAAGGGAGTGAAACTAGGTATAAATTTTACATACAATTTGGGGTTTTGTGGCTAGGCTACAAGAGGTACTTGGATCAACGGCGTAGTATTTACCTATGAATAAGATGGTTTCTCATCTGGGAAACTCTGGCTTTTCATATATTTTGGATGGAAATGATGAAAAAAATGGTCAGTAGTTAATGCTATAAAAGAATTACCATGTCTAAATATGACAATAATGTTCCACACTTCCATAATTCAAGCAATTGGAATGAGGTACAGGACAGCTTAAAATATGGTGTACAGGAAATGTGATAAATATTTACAAAATTTTGCAAGTTAGGCACAGAAGCCATCAGTGCTTAGTGACAACAAACCTTGAGATGATATTTCTTACTCAGTTTTAATAAACAATAATAACAAAGCATTGTACCTTTAAGACACATGGCCTCAGTTGCTCATGAGTGTTCCTCCATTTTTAAAGTTCAGTCGTCAGTGACTAGGGTAATGGCTGTCTTGTTCTACAGCTGTAATCTGAATGAGTGCTCTTATTTGTACAAGTGTTGTTTATTAAAGTGTGATAGTAATGCTCAAAATGTGCACTGGTAATACTTGTATTCCCCGGAAATTTTATAAGCTCAGATGTCACAAACTGCCTTTTATTAAAATGTTAAGTATATTATTTAGAGTTTTTTCAAAGCTATTGCTAGCATAATTTTTAACTTTGAAGGAGAAGCAATGCAGATTATTAACCTTTATAGAATGGGTTTGTCATCACACTGATTAATTTAGTCAGTATGACCCTGACCTTGAGCAGTATCCTACCTTCACCAAGAATGATGCCACAATACAGAGATAAGATGATCAGTTTTAACAATTGGCTTAAACTCTGGTGTCATTCAAAGGGGATCCAATGTCTGTCTGCCTGGGATGACATGCTGGACAAGCCACGCTGCTTCGCAAGGGACGGCTTGCACTTGTCACCACTGGGATTCCGGATTTTGGCAAAGGCTCTTGCCACCCCCATAGTGCCTTTTTTAGGCAAGGCTCAAATTCTAAACCTACCACCCTAGAACAAAACAAAGAAAAAAAACTAAGGGTAATGCTGCTCAATGCCAGAAGTCTCAACCTCAAGATGCACTTTTCGAGGCCCTTCTCAGTATGGAGAACATCGATGTCTGTGCTGTGACAGAAACCTGGTTCAAGGCTCCTGAGAGCACCCCAGCACTATCAGGTTTTACCTCATATTATGCGTTCCGGCCACAAAACCTGGACAAAACTAAGAAAGGAGGAGGGGTATCCATATTCATCAAGGACACCCACACCTCAAGATTGGTGGCATCGCACGATGCATCGGAAACCATCCAGGTGCAATTAACCATAGGCAAGACTGCTATGCAAATTGTAGCATGTTACAGGCCACTGCAAAATCAGGAACCTCACATGGCCTTCCTGAAAACACTGGAGGGATAAATGTATCTCGAACACCATCATACTAGGTGACTTCAACTACCCTAATATAGACTGGGAACACTACTCAAGCCCAAACACTCTAGCCAAAAGTTCCTGGAATTCATAAACTCAAATGCCATGGAACAACTAGTCACCATCCCCACAAGAGGAGAGAACATACTTGATCTCATCATCACGAACATGGGAGCACAATGTTCAACGCCAGAAGTATACCCTCACTGGTGAGATCTGATCACAAACTAATCTCGCTGGAGGTCCTCATCCAAATGAAAAAGACCACAGTAAAGAACTTCAAAGCAGACTTCACACTTCTAAAGACTAGTGTGGTCTCCTTTAAGGCCCCTGAGCGTTAACACTACTCAAACAGCTGAATCACTTACAAATGCCTTCTACCAGCACCTGCAGGGCTGCATGGATCAGGCAATCCCAAGCAAAACAAAGACTCTTTGTACCAAAGGTCCAAGCGTCCAGTCTGGTGGACCCCAGCCATAAACAAACTCTACAATAAAGGAGAAAGCTACTACAAGATAGAGCAAAATCCTTAAAAGGTAAGACAGCTGATCACTATAAGTAAAAGCTAAGAGCTCTCATAAAATCATCCAAAGCTAATTTTGAGAAAAATAGCTAAGGACTCTAAAGACAACCATAAAGCATTCTTTAGCTATGTCAGAAACCTAGGAGGAAACTCCCAGATATGCTCAGAATTAGTTCAAAATGATGTGAAGATTACTGATCCTACAGACATTGCCAACATACTGGCTGACAGGTTCAGTGCAAACTTCTCCCTAAAGAAGAGATATCTATACCAAATGATTGTAGCCCCCAAACATCTCGCTCAGGTGAGAACTGCTCTCTCCAAGGCAAAGAACACAGCATCCATGGGACCTGATGGTGTCCCCGGCTGTGTGCTCCATGAACTCAGCGAGGAATTAAACCCACAGTTAGGACAGCTGTTTAATCTTAGTCTCACCTCTGACTGTGGTCCCCCTCCACCGACCCTGGAAATTACTGTCCCATTAGCTTGACAAGCCTGATCTGCAAAGCCATGGAAAGGATCATAATGGATCTCATAAATAAAGACATAGGAATTTGCAGACTTTGGATCCAACCCAGTTTGGCTTTGTCAAAGGCAGATCATGCCTTTAAACTTGGTTGACTTTTTTGAAACAGTCACCAAGGCCATTGACGAGGAAGGCAGTCCATACAGCCTACCTAGACCTATACAATACCCTATCATTGAAAAAGTCATCAACTTAAATGTAAACCCATACATTACAAGATGGGTTGCAAACTGGCTGAGTGACAGAACCCACAGGGTCAGAGTTGCTGGCGCCATGTCAGACTCCAAGCCTGTCACAAGTGGTGTCCCACAGGGCTCAGTCCTGGGCCCACTCTTGTTTGGCATCTACTTTTCTGAAGTACAAGCAAACACAGGAGGGTTATGGCTCACAAAGAAGGGTCTCACAGAAACGGATAACTGGTGCCAGAGCCATGGCCTCAAGTTAAATGCCAAGAAATGCATAGTCATAAAAATAAGGTACATATAGGTGGCAATCCCTGAACACAGAAGAAAGAAGAAGAAGTTGGGAACTGAACCCAGGTTTATTGCACTTTCATCATTCGCACTCATATTGCTAAAGTAGTTGGGAAGACCTTCTACATTGCCCACCTTATCATGAAGGGATTCACATCTAGATCAAAGTCATAGTCTCCTATACTCATCACTCATCAGACCAATGATCGAGTATAATGCCCCATTCGAATGTATCTGACCCGACACTTGCAGCAGCTGGAGAGAAAGTTCCTCACCAAAAGGATAAAGGGTCTCAAAATCTGTCTTATGCTGCACAATTGAAAGAACTCCAGTTATATTCAGTAGCCAGAGGTGACCTATGCCTGACATACAAGGCCATGTCAAACCCAGATTTGATGAATATGCTTCATCTCAAAAATCTAGATCCTGACTTAAACCGCTGGAGGGATAGATTCATCACCCAAAGACTCCCTATGCTGTGGAACAAAATCCCGGTTTATGTAAGGCAGAGCACCTCGCTGGCCTTGTTCAAGAGGAATCTTGACCAATGGATGGGAGATGCAGATTACACCCAGGGGTTACCTCAGTGTCACTGCTCGACAGAGGCACAGCTAAATAATGGGCATAGTTTCTCCATAAGGGGTGGCGGTAAGTACAAAAACTATGGCTAGGCTTATAAATGCCCTCGGGCAGATAGCCTAGTATAAACCTATGAACCTATGAACCTATTTAATTTGATTTGATTGAGAAAACAAATGTTCTCCAGCAGGTTGTTGGTTTACAGGTAAAGGCCACTGAAAAGTTTTGCTGTTTAACAATTGTAAAATTAAAACGATAAAGTAAATAAAGAATAAAAGTTAGTCTGTGTGTGTGAGTATTTGCATGCATATGCATGTGTGCTTGCATGCATGAATGAGAGAGAGCAAGAGAGAGAGAGAGAGTGGGTGCTGACTGCAACAGGCATTCAATTATCACAGATTTGGTGAGAAATGAGTTGTAAAACCCCTTACTTTTTGGCATTACTCACTGAATTCAATCCATTCTGATTTTCCAGATAAATCAATAGATGGAGCAGAACTGTGTAGCAGAATCAGGGACAGTAAAGGCGGTGGGGGGAGTTGCTATGCCTTCCCCCCACTTTGTCCTTTTCCAATTAGCCCCAAGGCAACTAAGTTACATGTGTAGTGGATTTTGCCAGCTCTGTAGCTAGATGAACTGCTGTTCCAATCAGCTGTCCAGGTGCCACCCCTCAAGAGAAAGGCCCAAAAATTACTCACTCAGGAGGACAATTTAGAAGTGACCTGTAAATAAAATAAAATAAACATCATGCTGTCTAAACAAGTCAGACTAATACAGAAATATTTTTTAAGAGGTTTTTTTCCTTTAATCCCACCCTAACAGAGCTACACAATTTTAATTCCCAAGAAACTGACTATAATTTAAAAGTAATGTTGTCAAATTTAAACTTTTTTATGTAACTTGTATGAATTTAGTTAAATAATTCCAAAAGAGTTAACATCAAACAGATGAATGCTACTTTTTGTTGAGAGATTCTAGAAGGTCATAGAAGATAAATTAATTATGCAACAAAATACCAAGTGTTACCATAACCAATTCTAATAAGTGATATAACATATGAAAATACTTATCACTATTAAAACAATAAAACAGATACCCAGGAGAAGCGTACAAAATTATTTCAGGTTGCTGATTTATAAGGCTAATGATAAGAGCGCCGAAGTTAATGCAGCAGCACGGTAGACTTTAAATGTCATTCTAAATGCCATGATTTACATTATGCTCTATCAGAAATGGCTGTACGTAAGACAAGTCATCCTCAGTATAAAAATCTGTTTTACAAGGCTATACTGGTTATATTACAAAAGGAACTCATTTTGTAAATGACAGACATGGTAATATAAAGTAAGCATCACCTCTAAAACAAAAGGAAACAGAGATCTTGGATATTTTACAGAATTAAAGGAAAAAAGATTTCATGCAGACTTCAAGGGGAGAAGCAGTCATCCTATGTCAATCTAAGTGCATGCTAATTGATAGCCTCAAAATGTCACAGATTGCATTGGCACAATAAAAACAGTCATCTGCCTTCCCATAAGTCAACAAATACAGTGCCCTTATTTTCAAGTTGGAAAGCTGAATGGTTTCAAAATTAAAGCATATGTGGCCAACCCTATCCTGTACTGTTACGAGTGTATGGGAGTACTGGGATCCTAGCAGTAGATGGAGTAATTTATCATGTGATCCTAGCAGTGGATAATATAATTTACCATGTGATCTTAGCAGTAGATAATGTAATTTACCATGTGTTCCTAGCAGCGAATGATATAATTTACCAGTAGCCTTTACTTTGGCAAGACTCTTATCAGAGCACTTCGCAATACCCTGTATTTGACAAGACTGGGCCAGGACAAGACTATGCAGGCACACCACTGCACAACAGACTTGCTTATCCTTTAGATAAGCACTGTGCTGCAATGTTAAACCCATATTTATTTATTTCAAAAACACAAGAATGACTCTAACTAAATAAATACATAAAAACACTCTGAGTCTAATAATAGCAATATACTTTAAGTTCTAAAAAAAATGAAGTATTATTAGGCAGTAGTATACTTAAAGAATATATATATATATGCAACTATAATGTTAGGAAAATATAGATAGAGAATGCAAGAAGAGCAGTAAAGTGAATGAGAAGAGACGGAGAAAAAAAATAAAAAAGGAAAGAGGGGGGGGTAGAGAAGAAGAAAAAGAACAGATAAAGTAATGTTCATTTTGTGATTGAGTCAGACTAAGCATACAGTGTGGCAGTGGGATGAGAGCACTTCAGGAAATAATGGGGTTAATCAGAAGAAGAGGTGAAAGAAGGGGGAACAGGGTGGAGGAAAAAATGGAACTAGGATGTATTGAGATCTAGGTAGGAAGTATACAGTTACATTTCCAATTTTGGGAGAGTGAGAATGGAGAAGAAGAGATTTGAACTGTTCATTTGTAGTGACTCTTAGTAGGGAAGGAAGCAAGTTCTTTGTCTTGATGGAGTAAGAAAGTTTGCATTTCTATAAAGCATACCGAGTTTCTGATGAGTTTTTTTTATGTTTAGTTGAATATGATTATTAAATTAGAGAAGACTCTCTACCAACTTTTAAGCTATGCCATAAACAACTTGTATTTATAATGAACTAAGCTCCATCTTTCAGCCCATTCATTAAGTGGAAGCAGGATTTATTTGTTTAGTTCAATTTGATGACCAACTGAATTTCATCAAATAAATTATTTTTTTCTGAAATGACTCGAAGAATATTCCAGCATTTATAAAGATGGTGAGTGATGAAAATAGTTAGGTAATCACATAAAATGACAATAAGCTATGCAGAACACTGATAAAATGGTGGATACTACACATATGTAGTGTATCAAAATAATTTACAAGTAATTAATATAAAGGAGAGGTTGCAAAAACAACAAAATATAACATATGGACTACATTTTAAACACATTTCCATGACTGTGAATTTTCAGCCCAGTGTCAGACAGAAATGTAGTAAAGTAACAATATCCAAGAACAGAAAAAAGAAATATAAATAGGTATCTCGTTCTATAAAGAATGGACAGCAACCACTTTAACTCTATTAAATGAAAATGTCTAGCATTCCTGTCTTTCAGCAGTTGGTTCTCTGGTTCATTTCGCAGCTGGGTAGCTTTTGTGTGGAGTCTGCATATCTTCTGTTAGCACATGTTCTTTCTTGAGGTCTCTTATTTCTTGTCATATTCCAAGTACTTGGTGATAGATGAATCAGTGATGCCTTGAATTGCTCCTGTTCTGTGTATGGATTTGTCCTATGATGGACTGACACCTTTTCCAGGACTGCTTACTGATTTATACCTGAAGTTTACCACGGCTGGCCTCTGTTTTCCTGTGATTAGTTTTGTTACAGTGGGTATCAGAAATCAGATCCCTGAATGCTGGCTTTTAGCCTGTTTACAGAATGTGCTTTACTGGGCGGCTACGGTGCTGCAGTGGTTAGCGTTGCCACCTCACAGCAAGAGGTTCTCCGGTTCGATTCTCAGCTGGGGTGCCTTCTGTGTGGAGTCTGCATGTCCTCCCTGTAGTTGCGTGGGTTTCTTCCTGTTTCCTCCCACATCCCAAAGACATGCAGTAGGTGGATTGGACACACCAAATTGGCCCTAGCTGTGAGTGTGTGCATGTGTGTGCCTTCTGTGAAAGGTTGGGTGCCGGGTTGGCAACTCGACACCGTAAAACTCCACTGCCAATCATGAGCGGACAGATGATCCGCTGTGGCGACCCCTAACCGGGAAAAGCCGAAAGAAGAAGACAGAATGTGCTTTACCATTGCTGTTGTGTATGTACTGTGTTAAATGATTTCATGATTACAGCATAGCCATACCAGATGCCTTGTCATGTGATGGTACAGCAGGTAGTTACAGTCTCACTGTTTTGGTGTCACGGGATATGCAGCATTTCCATGTTCTTCTAAAGTAAACATTTTTTCCAAGGTTTGCTGGTTTCTTTTTATTTCTCAAAGCTCCTGCATTTCCTTTACATTTAAGGTCTGATCTGTGGTTGAAAATGATCTGCAAGGAATTTGCTGAATTGACAATTGATTAAACCAAATATGTCTACAGAATTACTAGCTTTGCATGATTCACAATATCTATCTGATTTCTAGGTGGGATAGGAGCAGCAGTGAACCCACTAAGTTTGTGACTGCAGTTTTTTGACTGTAGAGAGCAAGTAACATGAAAGTTGTTTTTCCTTTGCCTTCAAAGGTCTTGCTCATATATTCCAAAAAATATTGTATAATGCATCCTGATTCCTTGTTTGTGATTTCTATTTTTAATAAACTACCTGTTATTCACTTCTAAAAAATGTTAAAAGCTACAAGTTCATTTCTGTGCTTAAAGATCATGTCTGAAATAGCAAGACCAATTTTTATTTTTATGTAAATGTTTGCATGCAGCCTTGTGTATGTCAGCACTCTTTTTTTTTTTTTTTTTTATAAAAATAAAACTTGATTTCAAGCGAGTTTTAAGAAAAAAGCATTTTGAAAAAGCTTCCAAACATGAAAGTTTGATATTCCTGCCATATTTACTGCATTAATATTTACATGCCAGCAGGAGGTATGTACATCACTAGGGGGGCCACATGTAATTACAGTTATCACTGTGAATGCATACATTTCAGACAGTTATTTAAATAACATCCTGTTAAAACAAAAGTTTGGCAAAAACTTTAAAGTACTTTAAATTGTAGGAATACCACAGCTCAGCATGTTGGTTCAAGAGGCTGTAATTCAAGACCACGTGCATCATATATGTGTGAAATTGCATCCCCTGCTGTTGTGTATATATACTTACTGAGATCACAATGTTAGGGAGTAAAGGATACAGTCTGATACTTGTATACAGAACTGTTTTGTCTTAATTCATGATAGCACTTAGGGAAATTTAGCCTGATAAATCTGAACACTCAATTAGAGGGACACGCATTAAAAAAATACACATTTGTCTCAATTGTCCCTTGAAAAAAAGACTTCACCCAAGAATCTTCTTTCATTCTGCCCAATAAATTTCTAATATAGGAAACATGTATGCCAGTCAACTAATCACTGAGTAATGATACTCCTTGTTACAAAAGGATATAAAGTTATAAGGAATAAATTTATTTTAATAGCAGATGAAGTCGTATTTCCCCACTGGGCTTCCTTGTTTACTGCCTTCCAGATAAGTTATATACCTTTAACTAATACTTTCTTTTCACAGTAATCATGAAAACTGCTTGATGTGCATCCATTCCTTCTCATATTCTGTCACCATTTTTGACAATGCCACCATTTAGGAATCCAGCAGATTCTTGTAAAGAAATAGTTGATTGTATCTATTCCAAACGGACTGAAATGCCTGATCACTGAGTTACTGAGTGAAGGGTAATTAGTTGGGTCCTTTATACTTAGTTGCCCTCTTACACCAAGTACTTCCAAAAACAGCAAGTCAAAGAACCTAGCAACACTGTTTCACTTTTGCTTGTTGACCCAGGACATCACTAGTCAAAACATCTGGCTAAGATACAAGCATCAGTTTCTTATCTGTTGAAGTATATCCAGGCTGGGGGATCAGCCATGCTCCAAGATAGCCTGTATGAGGACTGCCCTGTTTCTGTCCACAGCCACAAATATGGCAACCTGTGCTGGCATTCATTGCGAATTTTGCCATATGCATTCACTGCAGTAAAGGAAAACTTCACCTTCTCCTATAGTTTAACTCAACCCTTAAGTTGCATTTCTCCCTGTAGGACGGTTCCAGTATTGTGTAGGTACCAGAAATATGCTCTGACCTAATAAAAACAAAAAGGAAGGAGTCCAAGAGGGAGGTGTCCACACTGTTTAATTAAAAAATTTAGCACATTTGTCCAAAGTTAGACTGGACTTCATCAGAATGCTTTTAAAATTAAAATGGATGGTTTTATACCAAAATAGCAGTCACGTGGTACACAACATTAATTAGATGCTTGCCATTAAAACCATTCTTAAAAAGGCAGTACAGAATCGCTAAGAAAAAAAACTTTTCACAAGAACTAAACTTTAAATATTAGTGATAAAAAGTTGAACCAAAAAATATATTTCTACAAATACACTTGTTAAAACATAAATATTCTAGTGCAACAAAACTTCAAAGAAAAGCCATGTAAAAAGCCAGTTTTACAAGGCAAAAGCAGCCTTCAGTTTTAAAACACTGCTGATTGAAGTTGTTTCATTTAGCCCAAGAGAAACAGTGGCATTACTTTTTAGCTGCCACTGCAATTCTTTATATTCTATGAAATCATCAGTGGGTTCTCTCCTTTCCTCCAAGATCACGTCGTCAAAAACAAAGAATTCGAAAGAGTGGGAGCTGTGTCCTTTGATGTGTTTTTACTGGGCATTTCTTTCATCATTCTTTTTTATATCATAGTAATGCTGATATATTCTAGCCCTTGGAGTCCTTTTTGTTTTCCCTATATAGAACCTTTTTTTACTTTATAAAACTTTCATTTCCTTGTCTTGGAATCAAAGTGCCTGCATATTTGAACTGTTTCTTACTGAAATTGGTACACCTTGTTTGCTGTAGCATAGACTAGATCCAGGCCTGCTGAATCTAGCTTTGTTTGTATGCTTGTTGTTTGTTTGCTTGTTATTTCCCTGAAACGCTAATTCCACCTAAAACGCGGCTTTTCAGCACTTCTGTGGATCCCTAGTGATATCTGCATTGCTTACTGTACTTATTTCCTTGTTTCACTTGAAAGAAAGTTACTGTTTGTCATTTTAAGTTACCTGTAACACATTGCATTTAAGTTACCTGGCACTTGCTCACTAAAGCAATTATATAAGTCAGCACTAAAAAATTAAAAGCACTACACCCTCACAAACTCCCTTGAGTACCTTGTTCCCCATTGGCCCTTTTTTCAATTATAAAGGAATTCCCAATACTATTCTAGCATGTCCAAAGGTCAGTTGTCAATCTCCTCTCTGGTCCAGCTGGTGAATCTAGGAATCTTGAGGCAATGTTACAACTGCCTCATGTACACAGACAACCCTCTCCTCCTCCCAACAAATTCCAACACATGTGAGAGATGCAACCATATAGCCAAACTGGAGGCTAAGCTCTCTCAACTCAGTACTGGCATAACCAGTCAGGAGGAGAAGGAAACCACACTCACTACAATTCCAGTCTCACATAGACCTACCACGACAGCAAACCAAACACATAAACACACAAAAACATACTTGGAGGCTCTAAATAAAAATCTGCCTAAGCAGCAGAGACCTCCAAAGCAGACACCCAAGCAACTGCTACCCCAAAACAAAACACGTGCAACACATAGCTCACAAAGCCAGTGTGCCGAACAGTCACAGCCCTTAAGGCTAAACAACACATCTGATACACTTGTAATAGGTGACTCTATTGTCAGGCACACTGACATGCCGCTCACCAGGCTGAACAAGGAGAAGGTCACGGTGAGCTGCCTGTCAGGCGCTAGGATCCACCACATAACACAAGCACTCAGGTCACTCCAAGGCAAGTACAAATATGGCTCGGTTATTGTCCATGCTAGTGTGAATGACCTGAGACGTACCTCCCTGGACTACATGAAAAGAAACATAAAGGAGCTCTCTGAGCATGTAGCCCAGGCCGGTATGACCCTGACCTTGAGTAGCATCTTACCCTCACCAAGAATGATGCCACAATATGAAGACAAGATGATCAATTTCAACAATTGGCTTAAGTATTGGTGTCATTCAAAGGGGATCCAATGCCTGTCAGCCTGGGATGACATGTTCGACAAGCCACGATGCTTCACTAGGGACGGCTTGCACCTGTCACCCCTGGGCTTTCGGATATTGGCAAAGGCTCTTGCTTCCCCACATAGTGCCTTTTTTTAGGCAAGGCTCAAAAGACAAACCCACCTCCATAGGTATCACAAGGGATAAGAAACTAAGAGTAATGCTACTCAACGCCAGAAGTCTAAACCTCAAGATGCACATACTCGAGACTCTCCTTAGCATGGAGAACATCGATATCTGTGCAGTAACAGAAACCTGGTTCAAGGCTCCCGAGAGCACCCCAGCACTACCAGGTTATACCTCATACCATGCTTTTCGGCCCCAAAACTTAGACCAAACCACAAAAGGAGGGGGAGTATCAATATTCGTCAAAGATACCCACACCTCCAGGTTGGTGGCACAGCACAAAGCATCAGAGACTATCCATGTGCAACTAACAGTGGGTAAAACTGCCTTCCAGTTTATAGCCTGCTACAGACCACCCTCCCAAACCCAGGAACCCCACTCGGCCTTCCTGAGAACACTGGAAAATATGAAGGTCTCTCCAAACACCATTATATTGGGCGACTTCAACTACCCAAACATAGACTGGGAGCATTACTCTAGCTCCAACACCCTAGCCCAAAGGTTCCTAGAATTTATAAACTCAAATGCTATGGAACAACTTGTTACCACTCCCACAAGAGGGAAAAACATACTGGACCTGATCATCACCAACATGGGGACTCTATGCTCCAGACCAGAAGTGTATCCCTCACTGGTAAGATCAGACCATAAACTAATCTCACTGGATGTTCACATCCCGACCCCACCCCCTGCACAGAAAACCACAGTGAAAAACTTCTCTAAAGCAAATTTCACACTCCTCAAAACTGAGGTGGAATCCTTCAAAGCCCCGGACCCTGTGGAAAATATGTCCCAGACAGCAGAATCCTTTATAAACACATTCTATGAACACCTTCAGGAATGCATGGATCATGCAATCCCAAATAAAACCAAGACCCAATCCTCCAAAGGCAGACGTCCTGTCTGGTGGACCCCAGCCATAAACAAACTATACAATAGAAGGAGGAAGCTACTACATGATAGAGCAAAATCCCAAAAAGGGAAGGCATCTCTGATCAGTATTAGCAAAAAACTATGGGCACTCATCATCTAAGGCCAGCTTCGAGAGAAAAATTGCACAGGACACTAAGGATAATCACAAGGCTTTCTTTAGTTATGTTAGGAACCTGGGTGGAAATTCCCAGATATGCTCAGAATTACTCCAAAATGACAAAAAATACATCGAACCCACAGACATTGCCAACATCCTAGCTGACAGGTTCAGTGCAAACTCCCCCCCCCCTCCCCACCAAAAGGGCAAATATCTATCCCAGCAGAGTGCTGCCCCCCCAACATCTCAGATGCTCAGGTAAGAGCTGCCCTCTCCAAAGCAAAAAACACAGCATCAATGGGACCAGACGGTGTCCCAGGCTGCATCCTACATGAACTCCAAGAAGAGCTAAACCCAAACATAAAACTACTGTTCAATCTCAGCCTTACTACAGGATATGTACCCAAAGAGTGGCGTACAGCAACAGTGGCCCCTCTCCACAAAAGTGGTGCCTCAACGGATCCTGGAAACTATTGCCCCATAAGCCTGACTAGCTTGGTCTGCAAATCTATGGAAAGGATCATCATGGACCTCATAAATAAAGATATTGGGGACCTACAGACACTGGATCCTACCCAGTTCGGCTTTGTTAAGGGCAGATCCTGCCTCTTAACTTTGGTCGATTTCTTTGAAACAGTCACCAAGGCCACTGACGAGGGGAAGGTGGTCCACAAAGCCTACCTGGACCTCGCAAAAGCCTTCGATACAATACCCCACTCGGGCATTATAGATAAGTTCACCAGCTTAAATATAAAACCCTATGTAACTGGATGGGTTGCAAACTTGCTCAAGGACAGAACACACATGGTTAGAATTGCTGGAGCCATGTCAGACTCCAAATCAGTTACAAGTGGTGTCCCACAAGGCTCAGTCCTGGGACCTCTCTTGTTCGGTATATATTTCTCGGAGGTACAGGCCAACATGGAAGGACTGTGGCTGACCAAGTTTGCAGATGACTGCAAACTGGGTGCCATAATCGACTCTCCAGCCGACACAAACATCCTCCAAAAGGGCCTCATAGAAACAGACAACTGGTGCCAGAGCCATGACCACAAGCTAAACGCCAAAAAGTGTATAGTCATCCCCTTTGGCAAAAACAAAGTGCCCACAAATTACCACATAGGTGGTAATCCATTAAGTACAGAAGAAGTAATTAGGGACCTGGGGACCCAAGTTGATAGCAATCTCTCATTTGACAACCACGTGGCCAAAGTGGTTAGAAAAACAGTGTGTTATATCATGAAGGGATTCACATCTAGATCAGGGGAGGTCATCGTGCCTCTTTACTCATCCCTCATCAGGCCCATAATTGAGTACAATGCCCCTTTTGGGATGTACCTTACCAGACACCTGCAACAACTGGAAAGACCCCAAAAGTACCTCACCAAGAGGATCAAAGGGCTCAAACAGATGCCATATGCTGCCTGGTTAAAGAAACTCCAGCTCTACTCAGTGGCATACCGCCTGCTCAGAGACGATCTGTGCCTGATGTATAAAGCCATGTCCAACCCGGAATTAATGGACATGCTGCACCTCAGAAAATCCAAATCCCATCGAGCTACGTGCTCGAGAGTCTTGAACCTCAGCACCGAAATAAATAGGACATGCTGGAGGGACAGATTCATAATGCAGAGGCTCCCTTTACTCTGGAATAAAATCCCATTCCAGTTTAGGCAGAGTCCCTCATTAACTCTCTTCAAGAGGAATCTTGATGAGTGGATGGGAGATCGTAGGTTTACCCCGGTATCACTTCTGTGTCACTGTTAGCCAGAGGCACAGTATACTAACCTTGAAAAAGGGCATAGCAAAATTAATTTAAAATGGGTGGCGAAAGCCAAACACACTCTGGCTAGGCTTATAAATGCCCTAGGGCAGATAGCCTAGTATGAACCTATGAACCTATAAATGAAAGTTTTAAACAGAAAAAGAAGCAAGGAGACTCTAGAGAATGCTTTTAACTGCAAACAAATCAGTTATGTGCTACACTTCTTGGCAGGAAAATCAGAAGCAACAAACAGATGCTTAACAAATGGAGAAAATGTCCAATCAATACCTTTCATACAGTGAAACTAGCTAAAAAAGCTTTACAAACACTGAGGCAGTAACAAAAGTGATTTAACAGGTCCAGTAAGGCAGATGATTGCAGTTCAAGAGTGCAGATTAGTTTATAGCAACAAAATACAGCAAAAGTAGGCAGCAGACATTAAAAAGCACAATAAAAAGTAGGCAGCAGACAATAAAAAGTGTAATAAAAAATGTAATAAATGGTAGAAATAAACAATAACTAGTACAAATAAGCAAGAACATAAATCCACCCTTAGTACACACATTTATTGCAGCAAAGCTTTCAGGTAGACCACCCTTTCTCAGTGCTACTACAAATACACATTACATATATCACATTTAAACAAGAGCAGCTAAGTATCATGTGACCACAGCCAACACATCACGTAATAATTTTAAATTTCAATTTTTAAAAAAAAAATCATATATATATATATATATATATATATATATATATATATATATTTATAAAACACATACCTCTATAAAGAAGGCATGAAAAACAAACTAAGTAAAAAATAATCCTATAGATTTTGCTGTTGTATTTTCACTAAAATAGGTTTAATACTGATGAGGTTATTAAGACCAGGCTCTGAATCTGCACAAAGTCTAATAATCCATTTATATTCTTTATTTTCCAAATAATTATTAATATCACCTCCTCTAATATCTTTTTGTGCAAAATCACCGACTCTAAACCTAAATAAGTGTTCTACACCATGATGTATAATATGCTTACACAGTGCATTTTTATCATTATTTCGCCAAGTGTCAGATTTTTGCTCAATAATCTGCTCCATTAACTTTCTATTAGTCTTATCTACATAGAAAGAGGGGCATTTGATGCAGGTGGCAAGATAAACTACATTCACACTATTGCATGTAGCTGTGCAGTGAAAATTAAATTGCTTATTGAAGACAGGATGAATAAACTTATCACTGTCTTGCATAACAATATCATTACACCAACTACAAGCCAGACATTTATAAGTTCAAAATGTTGTTCCTATTTTACTAACTCTATTGTTCTTAAAATCTTTGCAGCACAACCTTAGATGTTAAGATAGACGGGGCACATTCTTTAAGACCAACCCTCTTAGAGGATGAGTGTGTTATATCTCAGATTAAGCAACATTGTGATAAAATTAGATATGTCACCACTTACAATTTAAGGACTAATGACATCAAAAAGATTATATATAAGAACTGGGTTATACTGTTAGCATCTCCAGAATTGCAGACTATAATAGAAGATGAATCATATTTTTCTTATAGAAATTTAAGGAGCTTGAAAAGAAGGTTGTGCTACAAAGATTTTAAGAATTTAATTACACCCACCTGGCGTGAGCTCCATCTCTACTTAGCGGTCCTGTGGTCTGGCTGTTCGTCGTGCCTCCTGTCTACTACCTGCGAGCTCCCTCTATTTCCTCCCACCCTGGAAAGGCATAAGACACTACTCTGGAAGGGAAGACAGATATTCAGCATCTACTTGAAAGAAAGCCATCTCCTGGTATCCTGTGAAGTCACCTTACCAGCAACGTGCCCTATAGAACATCATTCCTCCTAAATAAGAAAGGCTCAGTTCTACTACCTGTGAGCTCCCTCTATTTCCTCCCACCCTGGAAAGGCATAAGACACTACTCAGGAAGGGAACACAGATATTCAGCAACTACTTGAAAGAAAGCCATCTCCTGGTATCCTGTGAAGTCACCTTACCTGCAACGTGCCCTATAGAACATCATTCCTCCTAAATAAGAAAGGCTCAGTTCTACTACCTGCGAGCTCCCTCTATTTCCTCCCACCCTGGAAAGGCATAAGACAATACTCAGGAAGGAACACAGATATTCAGCAACTACTTGTAAGAAAGCCATCTCCTGGTATCCTGTGAAATCACCTTACCATAACGCGTGCCCTATAGAACATCATTCCTCCTAAATAAGAAAGGCTCAGTTCTCCTACCTGCGAGCTCCCTCTATTTCCTCCCACCCTGGAAAGGCATAAGACACTACTCAGGAAGGGAACGCAGATATTCAGCAACTACTTGAAAGAAAGCCATCTCCTGGTATCCTGTGAAGTCACCTTACCTGCAACGTGCCCTATAGAACATCATTCCTCCTAAATAAGAAAGGCTCAGTTCTACTACCTGTGAGCTCCCTCTATTTCCTCCCACCCTGGAAAGGCATAAGACACTACTCAGGAAGGGAACACAGATATTCAGCAACTACTTGAAAGAAAGCCATCTCTTGGTATCCTGTGAAGTCACCTTACCCGCAACGTGCCCTATAGAACATCATTCCTCCTAAATAAGAAAGGCTCAGTGTATGTGTCAAATAATACTATACTTGACTATTTATTAGTAACCAGAAAAAATACTGCAACTTGTTTGTAAAACAGCAAGATGTAGCCGATGCCAATAAGGAGATGAAAGCAAACCCAAAATTGTTGAATTTATTCTTGTAGTACTGGAACAACCCAACGAAAAGCCACCACACGTTCTTTCAGCAAACACTTCTTTATTGACCTAGGTTTCGTCCTTACGAACTTCTTCAGAATACATACTACTGTTTCAACTCAACATATTTATACTATATCACATGTTGAATAATTGCTTAATTGATGTCCTTAATTTGCAGTAATAAATTCTTAAAAAGGAAATGACTCTTTCAAGAACATTTCATATCATTAAAAACATTACCAATTTTAACCTATATACATATGTACTCTAATAAAATTGTATGCATGTGTGTACTATTTTAAAAACTACTATTTAAATATACATTTGATCGACTATATTTATTCATGAAATAAATATACTATACTTTTACATTATACATTTATTAAACCCTTTGTTTTATGTAACACATGTAATATATATGTGGTATAATACTATATGAATAATATATATATCTCACTCATCCAACTATATCATATATATTTAATATTTAATATATGTATGGATTTTTAACAGTATACTAAGGGTATAATAATATGAAATGGTAATATAATTTAATTTAATTTAAGTATTACCATAAATACAACCAATTTGAACCAAACATATTTTAATAACAATGTAGGCAAGTATAATTTTATTTACCATTATGAATGTTATGTAATACAAATATTATATTATATATTCTATGTAAACAATTTTGTATGCAATCCAATTCATTGTAAACCACACTTTCAAATGTATCATCAATAATAGCTAGATAGTATATCTTTGTTCAATTTATATATATATATATATATATATATATATATTGACAATCTTATAAAAATGATAAAAAATGCAATGAATGTATGTATGTATACATGTATTCATGTGATGTTATAATTAATGCCTTATCTATTTACCATATACTCTATTCAGTTTCAATAATGGCATGATAGTCATGTATTCATTTATCCCTGGTGGAATACATGAATTCAGACTTATCTGCCATTTTAATTCCTCCATATCCAAATGGTACGTAGTTATCTTTCCTTGTGGGTCATGTTTAATTTGATTAACTACCATAAATTTAAATTTGTGGTCATTATTTTCAATAATATGTCTTGCTAAGGCATTGCTACTCTTATGATGCTGTATATCCAATAAATGTTCTTTAATCCACTCTCTAAACTTCCTTTTTGTTTTCCCGACATAAAAGGCTTTACACAGTTGACATAAAGCTATATATACTACATTTGTTGTTAAACCTTACCCGCAATGTGCCCTATAGAACATCATTCCTCCTAAATAAGAAAGGCTCAGTTCTCCTACCTGCGAGCTCCCTCTATTTCCTCCCACCCTGGAAAGGCATAAGACACTACTCAGGAAGGGAACACAGATATTCAGCAACTACTTGAAAGAAAGCCATCTCCTGGTATCCTGTGAAGTCACCTTACCCGCAACGTGCCCTATAGAACATCATTCCTCCTAAATAAGAAAGGCTCAGTTCTACTACCTGCGAGCTCCCTCTATTTCCTCCCACCCTGGAAAGGCATAAGACACTACTCAGGAAGGGAACACAGATATTCAGCAACTACTTGAAAGAAAGCCATCTCCTGGTATCCTGTGAAGTCACCTTACCCGCAACGTGCCCTATAGAACATCATTCCTCCTAAATAAGAAAGGCTCAGTGTATGTGTCAAATAATACTATACTTGACTATTTATCTTTAATATATTTTTTGTTCTTTATTAACTATCTCACTATTATATACTGCTCCCTTGAAACAGCAGCCAGCCGCAGCCTACCTGCACTACCCCATTTCTGCAAACCTTACTTCCTATCTTCCCTTACTAGATTTAATACTTGATATATTATTCCCTGCTGCCTTTTCTCTTATTTTCCACTAGGTGGCACTATACCCCTAAATTGGACTATACTCTGATACTTCTAATCCCTTGACCAAGAATGTAATAAGTCCCTTTACTTTAACTCTCATAGTGTCCTTTCCCATCCTCTTCTGTCTCACCTCACATACTCCTACTCTTGACTACTATATCTTCCCAGTTCTTAAACTCTCAATTCTCCTTAGCAACACTTATCTCTCTGCTGTAGTCCTTATAGCTACAGATTGTTTCTCTCACTGTGCTTGTCCATCCTTTGGCTCTACCCGCTCCGTTCGCCCTGTGGGCTCACTCCGCTCCCCTACCCTACCCCCAATTCTCACCCACCCCCAGTGATCCTACATTTATTTCCCCTCCTGCTAAATCCCTCCCACTCCAGCAACCAATCCACTTACTCCTCTCCCCACACCCCTTCCTCCACTACACCTGACTATCTTAGCCACACCCCATAACTAACAAATATCACCTTACACACATCTACCTCTCTTTAATCCCTAACAATGCCCCTCCCCCTCCTTCAATCCTTACCTCCATAACATTAGTCTTCCTTCTACTACCTCTTTACCATGCAACCTCTTATACTCATCTTCACTTATTCTCTTACCCTACACCACCTCACAACTTCCTTACAACACACTATCACAATATTGCAGCTTCACTAGTTCCCTCCCAGCCTATCCTTCTCCTAAAAATAAAATTATTCCTAAACTCAACTAATGACACTAAACTCAAACTAAAAGTCTACCTAACTCCTTTACCCAAATCCAAACACAACAAACTACCTCCACTTTCCTCTTTCCTTCACCTAGCCGGTGACATCCACCCTAATCCTGGTCCCAACTCTTCTCAAACATATCTTCACAGCTTCAACAATAAATCCCCTAATAAAAACCTCAAATTCCTCACTATCAATGCCCAAAGCCTACTAAATAAAATGACCCTTTTTCATTCCTGGCTCAATCACAACCAACCAGATATATTAGCTATCTCTGAAACCTGGCTAAAACCTCACATAAATGATTCTGAATTCCTTCCGCCCGGATTTCACTCTCTCCGATCTGACCGCCCAACTAAAAGAGGTGGTGGTGTAGCTTTAGTCTACTCCAACTACTTATCTATCACTCCATATCCCAACCATATCCCCTCCTTCTCAAGTGCTGAACTTGTCATTGGCCTACTAAAACTTAACATCCATAAACGTATCTGTATCATCTCCCTCTACATTCCACCTGGCAACAACACCAACACCCTAGAAGATATTCTCTCCTGGACCTCCTCCAACATCAAACTAGAAACCTTCATCCTAGGAGATGTAAATATTGACTGGGGAAAAATCAATAACCCCAATCCTACATTAACAATTAACCTATTCACCTTTACTCAACTTACCACCTCCATTACTAGACCTAACAAAACACACTCCCCCCTGGCTCCATACTCGACTGGATCCTAGTAACTCATCCCAACAAAACTATAACTTCAGGAGTCATTCCTGACTCTCTAGGAGACCACCTCCCTGCCTTCACCATTTGAGCTACTCCCTCTTCCTCTCACTTCCATCAGTATATTTCTACTCGCAACCTTACTAACTTTAACCCCACTACTTTCATTGATTCTCTCAAACCAACCAACTGGAACCCCCTAAAAATTCTACCACTAGACACAGCCATTGACTACTTTAACTCAACATTCCTAACAATCCTTAACATCCTATCCCCAATAAGAAATAAACTAGTCAAAACTAAAACCTCTCACTGGCTCACCAAAGATACAAAAAACACCATGCTACAAAGAGATAAAACCTGGAAAACTTACCTCCATAACAATCAACCTGAGACTTTATTAAACAGTTGAGAAACCTAGCCAAAAAACATGTCATTAGGGATAAAAAATCATACTATCTAAAACTACAAGAAAATCTTGCTAAAAATCCTAAGCAGTTCTGGAACTATATTAATTCCCTCTTGAGGCCTGGAACAAAAAATCCCTGTCCTGACACTAGCAAATCCGACTCAGAAATTGCCACACTATTCAACTCATTCTTTACCTCTTCAATAGCTGAGTTCACTAAGACCTTCACCAACAATAATCCCTCTATCCTCCCTGCCCAATCCTCCCCCCTCCCTACCCTAATTTTGAACTTAAACATGTCTCTACCAACCTAATAAAAAAACTCCTCTATAAACTAAAGTCTTGCTCTAATGCCCCTGATGGAATTCCTTCCTCCTTCCTAAAAATAGCCTCAGATGCTATTGCTCTGCCTATCAGAATCCTGATCAATAGATCTATACTCGAGTCTTACGTTCCCAAACTTTGGTGAACTGCTTATATTTTGCCTCTCCACAAGGGAGGCAAAAATAACAATGTATCTAATTTTCGGCCCATAGCCATCCTCTCCCCTATCTCCAAAATTCTTGAAAAATGCATCCATCTACAGCTCCTACCATTCCTTACCAAATATCAATTACTTTCCCCCACCCAACATGGCTTCCACCCAGGACACAGTACTAACTCCGCCCTTCTCTCCTTCTTACATATCGTCAATTCAGCCCGCGACTCTGGACATTTAGTATCTTCCATCCTGCTGGACCTTTCTAAAGCCTTTGATACCATCTCCCATACCCACCTCCTAAATCATCTTTCTAACCTTAACCTTTCCCAAGAAACCCCTTCTTGGTTCTCCAGCTATCTTGCTAACAGGTCCCAAGCCATAAAATGGGGCCAAGCCACATCCTCTTTCCTCCCTACTCCCACTGGAGTACCCCAAGGTTCCATACTTGGTCCTCTGCTATTCAACATCTTTATTAATGACTTCCATAAAGCCATTCCCAACTCCAAAATTGTCCAATACACTGACGATTCCACTTTGATTTGCAGTGCCTCCAACCTAGCTGAACTCCAATCTCTAACTCAAAATGCCTTCTCTACCACTGAAGACTGGCTGCTTCAAAACCACCTCTCTCTTAACGCTAATAAAACCAAGATCCTTCTCTTCTCCCCTTCCAAATCTTCCCCTGTAGATGAAAACTCCCTTTACATCACCAGCCATAATAATTCACAAATAGAGATTGTGCACTCTGCCAAACTCCTCGGGTCACTATAGACAATCAGCTAAAATTTAACTCCCACATTCAGCAGAATATCAAAAAAACACACATAAAACTTGGCCTACTTTACAGAAATAACCTCTTCCTCTCTCCTTCCTCTAGGCTAACTCTTGCCACTACCTATCTTCTTCCCTCTCTCTTGTATGGCTCTCCCCTGTTCTCTAACTTATCCTCCACACTTACCTCCAAACTAGAGATATATTACAACAAAATTTCTCGATTTGCCACTAGTGCCAAATCCTCCTCACACCATTGCAATTTCCTTCTCTCCCTTAACTGGCTTGAACTGCCCAACCTACTTGACTTTCACCAATTAACCACA
Source organism: Protopterus annectens (assembly GCF_019279795.1). Lineage (NCBI taxonomy): Eukaryota > Metazoa > Chordata > Ceratodontiformes > Protopteridae > Protopterus > Protopterus annectens. Next base: position 444,499,692 of record NC_056738.1, read on the forward strand.
GTCCACAAATTAGTATTCCAACCCTCAAACTGCCCCGCACTATCCAACATACTGCAACCATATTCCCCTCCTAGACCTCTTAGATCCTCTCACCAAAACCTACTTACCATTCATAAACCCAAGCACCCAGCTGGCCAGCTTCTCATATCCTGTACCCTGGCAAAAAAATGGAACTCTTTGCCCTCCGCCCTATGGACCTGCAATAACCTCAATAGCTTCAAATCTCAACTCCATTCCTACTTCTTCCGTAACAGGAAATGCAACTGCACTCTTCCACCTTTGCCTCTCAAACCCTCCACTCTCTTTACACCTGGCTAACCCCTCCCCTCCTAACCTCTCCTCTCCTATCCCCACTCTTAACTATTAATTTGTTTCTCATAACATTACATTATGTACTCTTTTCTCTTTAACTAAACTGTCATTCCATTGATTGTTACTAGATTGCAGATTGAACCATATTGTTTTTGTATATGTATTTTTATACTATGTATGTTCTCTTTGATTGAAAAATGTATCTAATAAACCTTCTGTGGAGCTTTTCTCCCCGGGCCTCCACTGAAAATGGGCTCCCCAGCCCAGTGGACCTCCCCGGTCACCAAACTGAATAAATAAATAAATAAATAAATAGAGTAAGTAAAATAGGGACAAAATTTGGAACTTATAAATGTCTGGCTTGTAGTTGTAATGATATTGTTATGTGAGACGGTGATAAGTTTATTCATCCTGTCTTTAATAAGCAATTTAATTTTCACTGCACAGCTACCTACAATAGTGTGAATGAAGTTTATCTTGCCGCCTGTGTCAAATGCCCCTCTTTCTATGTAGGTAAGACTACTAGAATGTTAATGGAGTGCATTACTGAGCACAAATCTGACATTTGGCAAAAAAAATGATAAAAATGCACTGTGTAAGCATATTATATACATCATGGTATAGATCACTTATTTAGGTTTAGAGTCACTGATTTTGTACAAAAAGATATTAGAGGAGGTGATATTAATAATTATTTGGAAAATAAAGAATATGAATGGATTATTAGACTTCATGCTGATTCAGAGCCTGGTCTTAATAACCTTGTCAGTATTAAACTTATTTTAGTGAAAATACAACAGCAAAATCTATAGGATTGTTTTTTATTTAGTTTGCTTTTCATGCCTTCTTTCTAGAAATAAGTATTATATATATTTATATGTGATTTTTTTAAATTTAATTTAAAAGTATTATGTGATTTGTTGGCGGTGGTCACGTGATACTTAGCTGCACTTATTTAAATGTGATATATGTAATGTGTATTTGTATTAGCATTGAGAAAGGGTGGTTTACCCAAAAGCCTCGCTGCAATAAGTGTGTACTGACGGTGGATTTGTGTCTTTGTGAAGATGCTTTGGTGTTTTCCAGTTACCATTGTATCAACCTTATTTAGACAAATAAGCAAGAAAACAGGATGCTTATTGTTATATATCATATTGGGTCTGTGAGAGGTGGTTGTTGGCAGTGACATGCTTGACCTATGTTTGTATGCACTTCTCTAGAAATTTTGATAAGGGGAATAGTATTTCAATATGTCTGTAGTTAGAGAATTTTGTTTAATGTCCACCCTTGTAAAGGTGTGTAATATAAGACTTTTTCAAGGCGGTTGGAACATGGTTCTCTGTAATGGAACTGTTAAGTATGTTGACTGGCTCAGCCAGTGGGTCTGCTGCCATTTTAATGTATTATCCTGGGAGGTTATAGGTTATTTGCAGCTAGACTAATGGGTTTTATATTTTGGAATTTTGTTTTTAATTGTTGAGGTAGGGACACTTTTTAAGAAGTGTGTTGTGAGGTCAGTTATCTGAGTAGGTGGTGGGGGAGTTTAAGAGGGGTGACTTTGGCAAGAGATAAATATATTGGGATGAAGTAGCTGTTGAGCTCTCTGGCAATATCCGTTTTGTTGTCAGTGTGGTTGTTTGACTAGGGTGGAAGAGTTTTCAGTGATGATCAGAAGAGCTTTAGGTTTTGCTGATGCTCTCCCTATAGATTAGTGTAGAAGTGTTTTTTTTTTTTTTTTTTTTGCTGTTTTATTATGTAATTTGATATATTTTCTGAAACTTGCCAGCTGCTTTGAGATTTATTTTGTGTGTGTGTTTGGAGACCATTGTTTCCAAGCTTTGTTCTTGATGTGCAAAAGTTTGTGTTTTTGTTAACTAGGGAGCTGGACAGAATATATATTTTTTTGTTCTGATGGGAGACCATTCATTTCATAGATTTAGTAATATTTTATTAAATTCTGAGACTGCTTCTGCTAAAGGCATATTTTTTAGAATATTCTAGTTACATAGCAGAAGGCTGGAATGTTTGTGGTTGTTATTTTCTGAGATTGTGTGCATGCCTATATTGGAGCTGTCTGTGGGTATTGTATTGTTACCTTACAGTAAAGGTTGGAAGATGGTCACTGATGGTTTTGTTTGTAAGAGAGAGAATCCAATCGAGTGTAGATTCTTTACTGGCATTTTTCTTAATTCTAGATGGGGCACTAATGAGTTCAGTAAAATTATAGGTTTATTGTGTACATTTTGGTATCTGAGCATATTAGATGCCAGTCAATGTTGAGATCTTTCAGTGTGATTGTTTCATGGCTTATGCTGTTGGATATCCAGCATAGGATTTCTTTGGCAGTATTAATATTGTTACCAGGGGGTATGTATAGAGCCATTATGCAAATGGTATTTTCCATGCTAAGATTTAGCTGAGATAAGAATATTTCTGTGCTGCTAAATTGGGAAATGTAGTTTAGGAAGGGAACTAATTTTCAGTGCCTTTCTAGTAAAAATAAAATGGCTACCCCAGCATCCTTTGTTTTTTCGATCTGTTTTTGGCGTGTTGTAGCCCGGTGGAAGAATTTCTTTATCTTTATCTGGTTTTAGCCAAGTTGTTTAGTAGAATGATCCAATTTTGTGGGATGACTGTGTTTGTCTTGTTTCAGAATTTATAGAGTTTTGTGGATATTTAGGATGAGACTGGAATCTTGGGAGATGTTTTGTCCAATTTTTTTTTTTTTTTGGTGGTGGTACAGAAGGGTGAATGGGTCCTGTGGAGGATCATGTTACTAGTGTATAATATGATTTCATTTGTAGATAGCTAGATGATAAAATGTTTATGAACAGGGAAAATAATACTAGAGAATAAAACTGAGACTGGGGGTCAGCTTTATCTGGATGACAAGAAGGAGAGATGGTGAATTGTGTCTTAACTTTGAATTTTCTACTGCTGAGGAAGTCTTTGAACTTGACTAGGATATCCACTTAATCCCTACACTAAGACGTTAATGTAATAGTAGGTCATAAGTTTCTAGATTAAAGGCTTTGGTGAGATCATTAAATGCTGAGTCAGTCTCTGTTTATTTATTTAAGACTTTAAGAAGCCTATGCCCATATTGTGGAGGTGGAGTAAAGGGCCGTAATTGTGCTTTTTCCTGCCTAAGCCCTAATTGATAGGGGATAAGGATGCATTTTGTGGAATATTTTGTCAGTTGTGTAAAAAATATTCTTTGAAAATTTATTTCCAATGGAGAGAAGGATTGTTTTGTATCTAAATTATTTTAGGTTTTCTGACTTCGATATTTTTGAAATATGTTTTACTACTGCTTGTTTCTATTAATCAGACAATTGTGTTAATAATGAGGCAGAGGGACGTAGTATGTTCTTAGCAAAATATAGTGCTAAGCCTTCTGCTGCTTATGGGCACCAGAAAGGATTTTGTCAATATGTTCCTAAACTTTTTTGATTGGTATGTCTTTAAGGTAAAAATGGCAGTATGTATAAGGGAGATTCTTGTTACAGGCTAGAGGAGGTGGAGTTAATGGTTGGGCAATGAGGATAGTACACATGATTCTTTCAGGAAATCTATACAGGTAAAGTTTTCTGTTGAGGTAGTGATTGTATCTTCATGTAAGTGGTTTTGTGTTTTTAAATTAGCCTATAATGCAGTTTGCTAGATTCCAGTGTTTTAAAACCCATCTCCCCCCAGTCCTTTTCCTAAGTCCTCCTCTACTGAAAGTGCCACTTTACTGAACTCCTTCTTTTTTAACTCCATACAGAACTTACTCAAACCTAATTCTAACTCTATTCCTGAAACCCCACCCCCTCATCCCCATTCTTCTCCTTTCTCCATTAAACCATTCCCCACTACTACTATCCGTCTGTTTCTGAAACCTAAATCCTGCTCCCCTCTGCTGATAACCTACCACCTTCCTTTCTTAAGGTAGAAGCCTCCTCCATTGCCTACCCAGTCTCTATCCTCATCAATCATTCTATTAAGGAAAACACTGTCCCTGCCATTTGGAAAAAATTCTGTTTTACCCCTACACAGAGGAGGTAACTCCACTGACCCCCCTCAAATTTTAGGCCCATTGCAATTCTATCCCCCCATCGAAAATTCTTGAAAAGTGTATACACAAACAGCTCATGTCTTGTCTCACCCAAGAGAACCTCCTCACCCCCACACAACGTGGTTTCCGATCACATCATAGCACCACTACAGTGCTTATATCTTTTACTCATTCAATTTCTTCATCTCTTGATAATAAGTTAGTCTCTTGCCTGTTCCTCAACCTCTCTAAAGCTTCTGAGAGTGTATCCTATAATCTCCTTCTCTCCAAACTAGCTTCCCTCAATCTCTGTAACTCCACACTAGGCTGGTTCTCTAGTTACCTATCTGACCAGCTATAATCTGTTAAATGGCTTTTTGCCACCTCTCCTTTTCTCTCTGTTTAAACTGGGGTTCCCCAAGGCTCCATCTTGGGGCCCCTCTTATTCCATATCTTTACTACCAACCTCTACCACTCTTGCCCACACTCTACCCTGATTCAATAAACTAACAACTCTACTATCATCTCCACTTCTGACACTCTTCCTCACCTACTCACCCTCACTCAAGAATCTCTGCACTCTGTTGAAAAATGTCTCACTGCTAACCAACTTCTACTTAACCCTAACAAAACTATATTCCTATTCTTCCTGCCTAAAACTCTCCAACATCTCAAATCCTCCTCCTCCATCTCCTCTCTAAATAACACTTCTATCAAAGTTGAATCGCATACTAAACTCCTTTGGGTTCATGTAGATGATGAACTTAAATTTGACATCCACATAAAACTCAGACTACCGTACAGGAACAAAAAATTTCTAACTCCTGAATCTAAACAGTCCCTAGCTCAAGACTACCTGCTTCCCACCCTACTCTATGCTGCCCCAGTCTTTACCCACTTACAAAACCCCTGATTTCCAAACTTGAACTCGCCTATAATAAAACAGCAAAATTCGCCAATAATCTGCCTTATGGAATGCACCACTGTCTTTCCTTAAAAAAACTTCACTGGCTAGAACTTCAACACCAGCTCCTCCTGCCACAGCTCCACCTGACCCACTCTATCCTTCACCAACTGCAGTCTTGTCTCTCTCTGACAAATCTTATCACCCCCTATATCCCTAAGTGTGACCTACATAGCTCTGACCAACTCTTGCTGCATTTTTCAAAACCCAGCAAATCCATTGGTAAAATACTTTACAGCCACACTGTCACCTCTGCCTGGAGCAAACTTCCTCTCCAACTACGCTCACTTGACAATACCCACAGCTTTAAAATAGCATTAAAGCAGTTCTTGCCATCCTCCTGGATCTGCTCCTGCAATGACCCCACCTGAACATCATTCCCCCTTGGCTGTTCTGTAACTACTAAGACCTTAAGTAACTTAACTTTCTGATCACACTTCCTTCTCCACTAACTGTCCCACTACCAGTCCCCTATGTCAGCTGCTCCTCTAGACTTCCCTAGTCCCATAATTACTTCACATTTATTGGACTGTCTTGCTGACTTCTCTGTCCCATACTTTGTCTTGACCCCTTGTCTTCATAATTAGTACATACCATTCCTATTGAATTTACTTGCACGTCTCTCACTTTGTCTTGATTTATTAGTTCATAGCTATGTATAATGACTATGTACAATGCCTAAACATACCTTCCTCTATTGTTGTTTGATTTATTAGTTCATAGCTATGTATAATGACTATGTACAATGCCTAAACATACCTTCCTCTATTGTTGTTTGATTTATTAGTTCATAGCTATGTATAATGACTATGTACAATGCCTAAACATACCTTCCTCTATTGTTGTTTGATTTATTAGTTCATAGCTATGTATAATGACTATGTACAATGCCTAAACATACCTTCCTCTATTGTTGTTTGATTTATTAGTTCATAGCTATGTATAATGACTATGTACAATGCCTAAACATACCTTCCTCTATTGTTGTTTGATTTATTAGTTCATAGCTATGTATAATGACTATGTACAATGCCTAAACATACCTTCCTCTATTGTTGTTTGATTTATTAGTTCATAGCTATGTATAATGACTATGTACAATGCCTAAACATACCTTCCTCTATTGTTGTTTGATTTATTAGTTCATAGCTATGTATAATGACTATGTACAATGCCTAAACATACCTTCCTCTATTGTTGTTTGATTTATTAGTTCATAGCTATGTATAATGACTATGTACAATGCCTAAACATACCTTCCTCTATTGTTGTTTTATTTATTAGTTCATAGCTATGTGTAATGACTATGTACAATGCCTAAACATACCTTACTCTATTGTTGTTTGATTTATTAGTTCATAGCTATGTGTAATGACTATGTACAATGCCTAAACATACCTTCCTCTATTGTTGTTTGATTTATTACTTTATAGCTATGTATAATGACTATGTACAATGCCTAAACATACCTTCCTCTATTGTTGTTTGATTTATTAGTTCATAGCTATGTATAATGACTATGTACAATGCCTAAACATACCTTCCTCTATTGTTGTTTGATTTATTAGTTCATAGCTATGTATAATGACTAAGTACAATGCCTAAACATACTTTCCTCTATTGTTGAATTTTTCACTGTGTTATGAAATTTTTCACTGTATTGCAAACTTTGTATTTGGAGCTTTTCTCCTCGGGTCTGTGTTGAAAAAAGGCATCCTGCCCAGTCAGACCAACCCGGTTAACAAATGTCAAATAAATAAATAAATACAGTTTGGTGGTGATGTGTGAAATGTTTTTTGTGTTGTCTTGTTTCTTAGGGTGATGAATTTGCAATTGTTTTCAGGGGATGGTGTATGTTTCCACTTCTCACTATGTAGAATCTGTTTATAAAGGGTTTTGAGTTATTTTGTTAGCCATTGTTTGTGATTGTTCCCAAATAATCTGGTAATTTTATAGAAGTGTTTGTGTTGCAGTTTCCCTAAATTTTTTAGAAAGAAGCACTTGTATTAAAAGTCAATTTGAAGAAGAGGTTGGCAGTTTATTTTTGCTAGTTCTTATTTTAATTCTGTTTTATGGTTTTTGAGGACTGAAGGCATTTAATTTGGGGTAATGGCAAATTATAATATGGGCATTTGAGGTGGCTGCCTGGGGCCCATGGCTTCAGGTGGGAGCTTGTTACAAGAAGCATCCTCAAAACAAAAGTATACAATGCTTTTGCTGCATGCTGCTGTCTTTAATGAATTTACACAAGTGTTAAAAACAGTATTCTTATCCTTTAAGTGTATTAGGACATCACAAACGCTTGTATACAGAGAAATCATGCAAACTAGCTTTACTAGAGGATTTGAGCTGCACTTCCTATTTTAAACAGGTTATTCCATAGTGATGAAGTTGACAGTGATGTGATTGACTGGAACCTGAGACAGAGTTGTTAGGGAAGACCCTTTGCCAAGAATACCTTGTGGTTATATGCTGATTCTCAGATTCTGTTTCTTTTTTATAACAGTCCACAGCTACAAGTATAGTCCTTGTTAATTTCTTCTTTACAATCTGCTGGTGAGCTGATTTGTCTTGTGGCTGCTGTAACTGGAATCAACACTTGCCCACCATCTGTTGTAACAGTAAGGTTCAGCTTGACAAATCTTTTGTATGTAATATTAACAGACATTTGTTAGTTAGGGAATAGTTTGTGTTATTTTGCCTCTTTTTGTTTTGTTTTGTTCTTCTGGCACATCTGTGAGGACTTCAGTTGTAAATAATGGCAAGCACTTGATTTTAGACTTAATGCTGTCCTTCCATATCACTGTTATAGTATTCTTTACATTGGGGATTCCCTGCCAAGGGCTGCCTGGCATCCAGCCAGTATACCAAAGCCTTTTGGCTGTTAAAAGTATGCTGTATGTCATATGTATGCTCTCCATGCACAGCATAGGGCATAAAGGTGCCATCCAGATGTACCATCCTTAGAACATCTGTGCCCTCCTTCCTCCCTTTGTCCTTTTCTCTTTCTGGATTTGCTTGCTGCCTACCTCTTTCTTTAGACAGTCATTCCTACTGGGGCTTTTTAGTTCTGATGATGGTACATTTCTATGTCACCTTTGTGCCCTACACTGTGCATGGGGAGCATACGCATGATGTACGACCTATCTCTAACAACCAAAACGCATTGCTATACTGGCTGGACGTTGGCCTGCCCTTGGCAGGGAATCCCCATTGTTAAGAATACTGCAACAGTGAAGAGAAGGACATCTACTGTTATGGTAAGATTTTATACAACTGTACTTTCTTCAGAAAAACACATACAAAACCTGTTGTTTCAGCAACTATGTAAGAATATAACCACAGTGTTTAAAATGTGTTGCTGCTTTTTGTCCCTGATTCATGAGGCCAAAGGTTGAGAGCTGTGGATGTAAAGGGTTGAATAATGGTTCTGAATGTGTGAAAGTTCTTGTTCACAGACTGGGTCATGGTGGGAAGCCATTGTCAGGGCACACTGAGCGGGTAGCGGGGAAGAAACCTGCAGAGATATTCATAGTGTATGGGAACAGCAAAGATTTCAATTGTCTATGATTTTTCCTCACATTTCATTAAGCTGGTAATGATCTGGCTAATTGCTGACGATTGCGGTCACTAGATATTGACAGACATTTAAGTTTTAGTCCTAATTTTCCTTGGCAATGCATACTAATGTATAATGTGGTATTCCAGCAATGTTCAGGTATATAAAAATAATATTTAAAATGTGTCCCTGGTTTTGAGTGTTTGTCATTATTTTGGATATCTCCCAGATATTTGAATTAATAGGCTGAAAGGTAAGCTAAAGTGATTTAGATGAAGCAAGATTTCAAACTGGGGAGCAAATGTCTGTGTGAAAACTGATGGACCTTCCCTGGGATTTAGAAAGGTATAATGGAAAGTCTTATCATGGACTCACCTCAGTTTGGATCCATCAAGGGCAGGTAGTGCTTATTCAAACTGGTAGATTTTTTTGAAAAGTTCACCAGAACAATAGATAACAGCAAAATGGTACACACCACATACTTTGACCAGGCCAAAGCTTTTGACACAATTCCCCCCTCAGACATAGCTAAATAAAGTGGGAATAAACCCCTATGTCAACCACTGGATTGCCATCTGGCTCACAGACAGGATGCTGGTAATCAAAATTGGGCAAGTTACTTCCACAAAGAGACCAGTCACCAGTGGAGACCCCCCTGGGTTCTGTGCTGGGACCTCTCCTGTTTGGCATCTAGTTTTCTGAAGTAAAAACCAATACCAAAGGGCTCTGGTCGACTAAGTTTGCAGATGCCTGCAAGCTAGGAGCAGTCATTGAATCGCCAAATGACTTGACCATCCTGCAAGAAGATTTGCCCCAAATAAATAACCGATGTCAAAATTATGAACTAAAACTAAATGCCAAAAAATCCATTATAATATCCTTAGGGAAGTTGTATACCCTAGGAACTACTACACTGACAATAGACCCTTAAGAGTTGACACAGTTGTTTGGGATTTGAGAACTTATGTGGACAGTGACCTAAATTTTGACCAACATGCCTCTATTGTCGGAAAATCCTTCTGTATTACACAGCTTATAAACAAAGTGATTGTGCCTCAATCTAGGGATGTTATTTTTCCCTTTACTTAGTCCCTTTTAGACCAGTCTTTGAAGATAATACTCCCCTTGGCATGTTGGCATGCAACTGTTCAGGCACAAGCAACAACTGGAACACCCACAGAGATACCTTACTAAAAGGATGCAAGGCCTAATCATCGTGTCCTACATGGGCTGACTCAAAGCCCTGTCACTATACTCTGTATCCTACTGACTGCTAAGAGGTGACCTATGTGTAGCATGCAAGGCAACCTCTAACCCATTACTGAAGGATTTACTGCAGATCAGCAAGTCAAATTCCATCAGAGATACTCTGTCTAGGGATCAAAACCTTTTCTGCAAGATCAACAGAATGGATTGGAGGGACAGGTATATCTCACAGAGAATATTGCTGCTCTGGAACAGACACCCCATCCACATAAAACAAAATTCATCTCTGTCCATATTTAAATGCAACTTATATCTATGGCTGGGAAAAAGAAAATGTACTGCTCTCTGTACTACTATTTTATAGAAGCAGCTTCCATATGCTTTAACCCAGGCATGAGTCCCCCTCAAATTATCTGTGGTATAATCCCAGTTATTCTCATTAGGGGTAATATATAATAATTGACCATGGGATGGGTAAGGCCAAAATACAACTAAATGGGATAAGTTATTTCAAGCTTTAAAAAGGAAATTGGATAAGTTTAAAATGGCCCACAAGAGCAGCTACTCTAGTACTTAACTATGAACCTATACCACACTGTGAAAACCCATTGTGTGCAAGTTTTTGTAGTGCATTTTGCCTGAGTGATTCAGAGATAGCTCTATTTTATTTGAGGCATAAATCAAAAAAAGTGCATGCCATCTTTTGACCATGTATACCCATTCATTTCAATGGAAGGATTATTGCTGTTAACGTAATTGCAAATAAATAATACAAAGCCATTCATGTGTGTGTTTGTGTGCGTGCACTCGTATTAGCAGAGCAGTCTTTATGTGGTCTAAATTGAAATTTATTGCAAGCATTTTCATTATGTTGGAATGTTCAAAAGGTGGACATTTTTTTAGGTGAAATTATATGGGGGCAAGCATTTTTTTTCAGTGATCATAGCCACCCTAAACCCCTCCCCCACTTAAATATACAAGTTCCATGACATCAGAAACAATAGCAGTGCTGTTACAAAATAAATGTAGCAGCTTTGATTTCCTGCTGCCAAATACTGGAATCAAAAAATAATCACGGAAATAAAACTTTAACTTTTACTTGTCAGCATGTTGCAACCTTTGTCATACTGCCAACACTACTGCGGGATGTGTGCTGCACTCTTTCTAGGCTACTATCATATGGCAGCTGAGATGGCTTGTCTACGGTAGCACTTGAAATGGCTTCTGTATACTTCTGTCAGTACCAACTACATGAGAACTTAACTGACTGCATTCATATCCCCGATACTGATCTCACTCGTCAATATTTTCTACAGGAAATCCGTACTGACACAATCTCTTAAATGTGTGCCTTTGCTTTTGCAGATTTCTATCTTTTTCACTTTTTTGTAAGCACGGTGTTATATGATTATGCACTGAATGGTCAGCATGTCAATTTGCCCTCCCCCCCATACTCCAATAACCTTGCCCCAACCCTAATGTGTCTTAACTTTAAAAATGGCCTTCCTACAACATTGCCACTACACAAGACAGCTCTGACATTCACCATGCACACGTGCACACACTAAATCTAACCTGTAATCTAAATCTAAGCACTCACAATGACATACACACTTAATCTATCTACTCAACTAGCCCTTATTCTAACCCTAACCTAGACACACACACACACACACACACACACACACACACACACACACACACACACACACACACACACACACACAGACTCCTAATATACATCCCGCTTACCTTTTTGGCAAAACAAACATCCAATGAAATGTCTGCACTTCTGGCTGTCAGTCAAAACAGTGTTTGACCAAAGGCAGAACACTCTATACATAGTTTGTGTGTGTGTGTGTGTGTGTGGGGGGGGGGGGACTTGCCCCTGCAATAATAATTTAATTTCATTCAGCAGGCTGAATACCATCAAGTGTAAGTTGGTGAGTTGAGACTGTTTAGCTAAATGTCATGAAATGATTTGAGATAGCATTTGTAGCAGATACTATTGTTGGTGTAGTTCTGTTTTTATCAATACATCTCTATTTGTGCTAGGTACAATAAGGATAATATGGAAAAGTGTGACATTGAAAACCAACCTTTGCTGTTTTTATTTAACTATGCCCTATAATCATTAGCAAGTGATGTAAAAAGCATATAAAAGCAAATCACTGCAATACCTTGCAGCACCTTAAAAGTATTGCCCTGTGGTGCAAAGTGATTATTTTAGAGATTAGCAGATCGAATATCAAGAGCAAGCCTGCAACATGCAAACAAAATATTTTTCTGTGAGAATAAAGAACATTAAAGATGAGCTTATAAGTCAGGTCAAAAAATTAAAGCACTCCACTATTAATAATTTGTAATATTTTTTCCAGTAGAATTTAAGAAGAATATTCATTGACTGACATACCAGTTTCTGTAATATGGTGCACTATTGTCTGTGACAGTCTTGTTTGTAAGTGCCAGCTATTTCTTGACAGGCCCATTAACTGGGAAGATTTATGGGAGGTCAGCAAGAGCTGGCAAGGTTCATCCTCAGCAACACAGAAGATGGGACTGTTTGGCATTTTTATGATGTTTCTTCAATTTACAACGGTAGAGGTGGGTGTTATTAATCAGATGTAACTCATCACTGAAAGTGGCATAAATTACTGACAAGAAGCCTTGTATATCAAGAAGGAAAAACATATCATCTGCCCTGCTCACTTTCAGATTAGTTTTATGGTGGAGGAGGGAAGTGAAGGTTAATAATGAACTAAAATGTATTCTAGGGATCAGGGGTCAAACCTTAACAGAGGTCATTGTTGATATAATGGTGGTCTGTCCATTGGTAGATGCTGAATTATCTGAATTCACTGTTAGAGCTTTAGTGTTTGAGAATGAAAATAAAGAACAACTAATGGAAGCTTGTTATATGTATGCCCTTAGAAGAAAGAGCATATTTCTGACATCAACAGCATATCTAACAAAACTGTAATGCCTCTGCATAAACTATATCTGAAACGAGGGACTTATTTGAGCAGAAACTATGCTTTGACACACGTACGCTGTCATTTTGTTATGATTTAAATCTGCATGTACACTCACTAAAGTCATTCATGCACATCAGTCATGGCATACTCAGCCTCTTATTCACACACACACACACACACACACACACACACACACACACACACACACACACACACACACACATGCGTACGCATGCGCACTCATTAAAGTCATTCCATTCTCACACTGTCACAGTGCTTTTGCACACATCATGATGCACAAGTATACTCTCATGTCCTCCTATTCTCACACACATGCATGTGAGTAGACACACGCATGCACACATACAAACACACATATATGCAGTCACTGTAGTCATTCATGCACAGGTAATCACAGATCTATTATCACACTATGACAGTGGTCTCACACACACATTATGATGCACAAGTATGCTGTCATAGTCTCCTGTTGACACACACACATGGCATAATTTACTTACTTCAGCTATCTATGCTGAACAAAAGCAGATCCAATTCACCATGCACTAATTCTCGCTATTGACAGGCATAGGTGTGAGTCACTGGAATGGCATGCAAGCTTATGCCTTAGGATAGTTCACTTGCTTAGGTCTTACATAGTTTGGGCATATGTGCATCCCATATTGTGTGACTACTCTAAATGGGCAGCATACCAGGATAGTCATTTATATAGACACTCCCATCTGACCCTCACACTCTAAAGCACATAGTGGCAGTTATCGGCATTTAAGGGGTCTAATTCAGTCACAAAATATGCAGGGTGGCTTATATTTGTTTTACATACTTTACAACTGAGTCTTATGAATACTAGACCTAGCCTCTTATGTACTTTCTTGTGAACATTCATAGAGTAAACCTTGATCATCTCAGACAGATTCTAACAGTCCATGCCATATATGAACTGTCATGGTGCACACTTACCTAGATTAATGTAGTACATTATGTTCATAGGTAAGTACTAGGCTATCTGCTCAAGGGCATTTATAAGCTTAGCCAGAATGTGTTGGCTTTCGCCACCCCCTTAGATTAATTCCCTGTGTCTCTGTCCAGCACAGCCATTAGTTCCCTGCGCCTCTGTCCAGCAGAGCCACTGCAGTGATCCCTGGGGTAAATTTTCTGTCTCCCACCCGTCAAGGTTTCTCTTGAAGAGTTTTAGTGAGGGGCTCTGCCAGATGTATATTGGAATCCTGTTCCAAAGCATGGGGAGTCTCTGGGACAGGAAGCTATGCATCCAGCACGTCCTATTTTATCATTGTAGTGAGGTTTATATCTCCAGAGCATGTGGCTCTCTGGGATTTGTTTTTTTTTAGGTGAAGCATGTCCATCAATTCAGGGTTGGACATGGCCTTGTATGTCAGGCAGAGATCACCTCTGAGTAAGCGGTATGCAACCGAGTACAGCTGGAGTTTCTTAAGTCGGGCTGCATAGGCCATCTGTTTGAGGCCAGTAATCCTCTTGGTGAGGTACTTTTTTATTCTTTCCAGCTGTTGCAGGTGTCTTGTAAGGTGCATCTCAAATGGGGAGTTGTATTCTATGATGGGTCTAATGAGTGATGAGTAGAGAGACACAATAACCTCTTTTGCTCTAGATGCAAACCCTTTTGTGATTAGGTGGGCCACATAGAAGGATTTTCAACCACCTTGGCAATATGATTATCAAAGGAGAGATTACTATCTACTTGGGTCCCCAGATCCCTTATTACATTTTCTGTATTTAGGGGACTACCATCTATGTGGTAGTTCATGGGTACTTTGTTTTTTCCAAAGGGGATGACTATGCACTTTTTGGCATTTAGCTTGAAGCCATGATTTTGACACCAGGTATCCATCTCAGTGAGACCCTTCTGGAGGGTGTCTGAATCAATTATGGCCCCTAGTTTGCAGTCTGTGAACTTGGTCAGCCATAGTCCTCCTGTGCTTGCCTGTACCTCTGAAAAGTATATACCGAACAGGAGGGGCCCTAGGACTGAGCCCTGGGGGATGCCACTTGTAATCGGTTTAGAGTTGGACCTAGAGCCTGCAACTCTCACCATGTGGGTTCTGTCTGTGAGCCAGTTGGCAACCCATCTCATGATGTAGGGGTTTATGTTCAAGCTGGTGAGCTTGTCTATAATACCAGAATGGGGAATGGTGTTGAAAGCCTTTGCAAGGTCTAGGTAGGCTGTGTGGACCTCCTTTCCCTTGCCTAATGCCTTGGTAACTGTTTCAAAGAAGTCCACCAGGTTTAGGAGGCATGATATGAACTTAACAAAGCCAAACTGGGTAGGGTCCAAGGTTTGGAGGTTCCCAATGTCTCTGTTAATGAGTTCCATGATGATACGCTCCATAGCCTTACAGACCAGGCTAGTCAGGCTTATAGGGTGATAGTTCCCAGGGTCCGTTGTGGTTCCACCTTTGTGGAGCAGGATAACTGTTGCTGTGCGCCACTCTGTGGGTACATTGCCTGTAGAGAGGCTGAGTTTGAATAGTGTGTTAAGGTGGGGCGTTAATTCATTTTGGTGCTCTTGTAAGACACAGCCTGGGACACCGTTCGGTCCCATTGAAGCTGTGTTTTTGGTTTTGGCTAGGGCTGTTTTAACCTGGGTGACAATGACTGATGGGGCCCTACATTCTTCTGGTATGGTTTTGGGCCCTTTAGGGGGTGAGAGTGGACTGAAGTTTGCACTAAACCTTTCTGCCAGAATGTTGGCAATATCAGTCGGTTCAGTGTATTTTGTGTCATTCTGCACTAACTCAGAGCAGATCTGAGAGTTTACACTTAGGTTCTTGAAATAGCTAAAGAACGCTTTGTGGTTATCTTTGGAGTCCTTGGCAATTTGTCTTTCAAAGCTAGCCTTGGATGATTTAATGAGGGATCGTAGTTTCTTGCTGATACTGATCAGGGATGTCTTTCCTTCTTGGGATTTTACTCTCTTCTGTACTAGTTTCCTCCTTCTATTGTAGACTGGTTTCCTTTTCTTGGAGGAGTGAGTCTTGGTTTTACTTGGGATAGCACGATCCATGCATTCCTGCAGATGCTCATAGAGTGCCTTTGTAAAGGTTTCAGCAGCTTGGACAGCATTGTCCTTTAGCATGGGGACTCTGAACCTTTCCACCTCGGTCTTAAGTAACGTGAAGTTTGCTTTTGAAAAGTTTTTCACTGTGGTTTCCTTGATTGGGGGTGGGGGCAGACTGTGGATATTTAGAGTGATTAGTCTATGGTCTGATCTAACCAGCGAGGGGTTGACCTCTGGTGTGAAACACCTGTCACCTATGTTGGTGATGACTAGGTCCAATATGTTGTTCCCTCTGGTGGGGGTGTTGACCAGTTGATCCAGGGCGTTCGAGTTTATAAATTCTAGGAAGCATTGGGCAAGGGAGTTAGCACTTGAGTAGTTCACCCAGTTTGTGTTTGGGTAATTGAAATCACCCAGTATTAGGGTGTTTGGAAGGAGCTTCATATTTCCCAGTGTCTCCAGAAATGCAGAATGGGGGTCCTGGGTCATGGTGGGTGATATGTAGCAAGCTACAATTTGGATTGCAGTTTTTGCCAGTTGTTAGTTGCACATGGATGATCTCTGATGCATTGTGCTGTGCCACTAACCTGGAGGTATGGGTATCCTTGATGAATATGGATACACCCCCACCTTTTGTGTTTCGGTCCTGGTTCTGTGGCCGAAAGGTATGGTACGAGTTATAGCCTGGTATTGCTGGAGTGCTCTCAGGAGCCTTAAACCAGGTTTCTGTTACTGCACAGATTTTGATGCTCTCCATACTGAGGAGTGCCTTGAGTGCATGCATTTTGAGGTTTAGACTTCTGGCGTTGAGTAGCACTACCCTCAGGTTTTGGTTACTTGTACTATTTACAGTGGTGGGTTTGTCTTTTGAGCCTTGTCTAAAAAAGGCACTATTGGGGCGGCAAGAGCCTTGGCCAGTATTCGAAAGACTAAGGGTGACAGGTGCAAGCCATCTCTTGCAAAGCAACGTGGCTTGTCAAGCATGTCATCCCAGGCAGACAGATACTGGATCCCCTTTGAATGACACCAGAAACTTAGCCAATTGTTAAAATTGCTCATTCTTTCTTTATACTGTGGCATCATTCTTGGTGAGGGAGGATGCTACTCAGGGTCAGTGTCATACCGGCCTGGGCTACATGATCAGGGAGCTCTTCCATGTCTCTTTTCATGTAGTCCAAGGAGGTACATCTCAGGTCATTCACACCAACATGGACAATGACACATGTAGCATAAACAGATCATGATAGACACACATTGATTAAAATAGATAAGAGGTAATCTCCCTGTTTAGCAATTGGTTTCAGTACTTTATTCAAGTTCATCCAAAATGTAAAATAGCATGTGTTAGAAATAAGATATGAAAATCATGGTGATCCATAGGTTAGTCTGTGTACTTTTGTAGTTCTTTTCTTACTTAGAATATCAGAATATGCTTAGTCTTAACAATGATGATGCAGCATATTGGATTTGTGTTGAGTCTGATTCTGCAAATGCAGACAACACTGATACTTCATTAACTGATTTGCAGAGATGACTGATGACGTTGCACTAACAAACATTTCATACCTGCCTGCACCATCAATGCCCCAAGTTCCATTTGTGGCCAAGACATATGAAAAGGGTGGTAGAGGGACAGGAAAGCTGCATGTTACTTCTCTGTAAGCATGCTTGCCAGCAGATGTTTGAATGTTTTGAAACTTGCAGAATCGGTATACTAAACATTCTGCAGCTGATACTAACAGAAGTTTATGTGCAGGGGGTGTAAAGCTCCACCCTTTCATTGTCACTTGACTCCATTAAACAGATAACAGGTACAACACAGGAAGTAACCATTAGTTTGAAGGCTACTGATGATGGCCCCAAAAGTTCAGTTACCTTCCATTACATGTGATGCTTACACAGTACTAATACTACTAAAGGGTGTTCCAACAGAAGTGTACTTGTTAAACTAATTGAGAACTAGCAATTAGAAATGTCAGGGAATGTGGTGCTGGGGGAGCAAAAATATTTTTATTGTAAAGTAATGCATACTGCTGGCTTTGAAATGTCATTGTAATCACATCTGGTAGTGGTATGAGATTCTGGAATTCTTTGACAAAGATGATGGTGTATGTCTGGACTATGGTAGTCAGCCATTTGCCAGATTTGACTAAGAGAGTCTCCCCCCCTACTAATTGTTCCAGAGGGCCCAGGTGTTAATTTATGGGATAACTTTGACACTCCACCACTGGCCCAGCAATCAAGGAGCCTCAATCCTCACCACTGGCAAAAGTGGAGGACATGCACACTGAGAGGATGATGAGTACACACATTGTAAAGTGCAATTTCCCTTAAGAGCACACAGAGACCACAGTCCCTCTGAGGCTGATTTAGTCCTCCTTTTCCAGATCCCCAATAAGACTCCCCACTGGCACAACTATAGAGTTGAGATCTCAGCTGAGTGGCCAAACCAAGACCTCCAGCACACTCTCTGTCCAACCAGTGCTTCATGTTCCTGCCCAAGTAACTGACATGCACATACTTTCAGATTTGATTTACAACCACACACACACACACACACACACACACACACACACACACACACACACACACACACACACACACACCTGGGAAGGCTGGCATAGGTTTACTAGCTATGTCCTCTTTTGCCCAGACTGTAAGGTAGTTTTTACTGCCGCCAGCCACTAATCAACTACTTTAAGGCCTTTAACAAAGGGTGTCCAATCTTACTGCGTAATATTACTATTAATCCAAATGGTAGTTTGACCAAGAGCAGGGCTATTAGGAGTGGTGGCCTACACAGTGTCACCAAATAGATATGCAACTACACTAAGAGCTTAACTATGTCTCACAAAGATCAGCCACAATGAAAGATTTAAAATATATTTAATAATAAATAATAAAAGAACAAGAAAATACTCAGTAAATAATCCCAGTTACTTTAGAGTTCAAAATCACAGGAAATATTTAAACCAATATTTCAGGACAGTCTTAAATAAACAAAGAGAACATCTAAGCTATAGTTCACTATTTTCCTAACTGTATCTAAGAGAAATTACTGTATCCTAGGTAACATCCGTCCAGAGAGCCAGGCAAGACAGATGTGGTGAGTAGGTTTTCCAGCTGATGCTATCAGGTCAAGGACAAAATACAAAATGCCCAGTCTCACTCTCAGAGTTATTAAATTAATATCTCAAATATCGCTGCTGGAATACTTGCTGCATGACATCACTTCTTGTCATCTGATTATCCCAGATGAAAACAATTGATGGAGCTGTAGCATTTAGCATCTCCCTGTGAAAACGCACAGACCTTAGATCTTTTAGCAAATGGTGGAAGTCGTAAAATTTACATTCCTCCACCATACAAAAAATTTCTAGTTCTAGGCATTGTCTGTTACTGCACTGAAACTCAAAGATATCTCTTTTGTTTATGGCCCGGCCATAAAGTAACTCAACCTCAACCATTCTTCTGAAATTTGTCTCTCCTGTTAAAATACATACATCTGAACAGTTACAATAATGTATAAAAATATCTCTTCAGTGCACGTCTATACAATATGACATATAGTTCTAATACATTTGTAACACAGACATATGAATCATGTTGCTATTCACAAATGACACACAATCACTTACAAAATTCCAGATAGCTGGGCTTGCAGTAACTCCTTTTGTTACAACCTGCATGCTTTGACTAATGGTAATAGACACAGATCCTAATATTCATTCGTACTTTGTTCTGGTGATATACTGTTCTAAACTGAGGACACACTGGTACGCACAGAATTTACTTAACAATGTAATCACCATTTCATGGCATTAATTGTCAGTCAGTATATCATGAATGAACAATAGTGAACTCCTGTCTGCACAAATTCATAGTGTCTTATCATACTTGTCACAAAGTTTCCACTGATACAAATGGGACTTGTGTATGAAAATTTTTTCTGAAAAGTCTGAGACATATGAGGAAGGTGGAAAATGTTATCAGGGAAGTAAGGCATGGCAGGTATTTTATATTTATGTTTAGTCTTCCTCAGTTTAGGCGGGTACATCATATTTAATCTTCCTCAGATTACTCCAATGAACTGTACTGAAAAAT
The DNA here is from genome assembly GCF_019279795.1 of Protopterus annectens. Taxonomy (NCBI): domain Eukaryota; kingdom Metazoa; phylum Chordata; order Ceratodontiformes; family Protopteridae; genus Protopterus; species Protopterus annectens. Next base: position 444,519,903 of record NC_056738.1, read on the forward strand.
GTTCAGCTGCATTACTATTGTGTCTCAGCAGAATAGCCATCTCATTCATAGACTTTGTACTATATCTAGCAGCCAAAAAATACAGAATAACTGTAATAAATGTTCAGTGAAGTAGATGAATGTGTGTGGTTTGTAAGAATTTATTTTGAGTTATCTTTGACTTATTACCACAAAACCAACTTCCTACCCACAGGTTCCCTCAGTTGTTTTTTTTTTTTGCTTTTGAAATGAAGGAATATTTTTTGTGTGATGGTAGTAAAGATACATAAGGGTATTCAAACTGTACAAGAGTCCTGACAGAAACAGATCAGTTCACTAACCACTTGTTGACGTGAACCGTAAGTTCCCATTTAAGGAGCTACTGTACCCCCCTTTCCTGACGTCCTACTGTCCACCTTCTTTACAGCCCCCTTTGTGCAGTCTGTTCCATTTCTATCCCTTTATAGTTGCCTGTCATTTAACTCCAGTCCGCTACGTAGTGTAGTCTGTTTACAATTGTCCATAAAAATAGAATATTCCGTGTTCTTTCTGAATATATTTAATGCAAAGTTTGTTTATGTCGACCAGACCATTTCAGATAATGGCTGGCTTTGTTATGTGTAGGAAACCATTCATAAGGTTTGTTTTGTGATTTAAGGAACTTGGCTGGAAAAGATACAGCAGTAGCCAACAGCAAAATTCAAGACTGCTGTTTAAAATGTTTGTATTTTATTATAGTTATTTATTTTGTTAACCAGATAAGAGGGCTGGCCCCAAACTGTTTATTTTTAGCTATGTAAAATAGTCAACAACCATCTGTATTTTCCTTTACAATACTCTAATATTTTGAGAGTTAAAAATCAAACATTTTTTTCCTACATTTATAGCTTTAAAATGTTCATTGCATAGCTCTCAACCTTCCATCTCCAAAATGAGGAACACCAGCCAGCATAATGTGGAACAAATGGGAAAAATGTGGAACACATACTAATGTCTTACTAACAACTTATGGTTAAAATATGCTGGTTTTACTTATAAAGAAGATATTTTAATGAATTAATATGATTCATTTCTATTTACCATGGATTTCACTTAAAAATATCCCTAACACTGAATGTGTGACACAGTCTTTCAATGTGGAACTTCAAGGAACTTCGACGAACATGAACTTTTTAAGACCCCAAATGAGGTACATTCCTCGTAATGAGGTACACTTGAGAGGTAGGGTTCATTGTGCGCTTTGCTGAAACGGTTTTGATAGTTGTCATTTGCTGTTATCTTTCTTTTGGAATATCCCTTCCCTGTGCATCCTATTGTTAAGGTTTAATAGTATAGTGATCAGTTCAGGCCAAGATATATTTTTAATCTGTTAATAAGGATTAACACTTTTCTAGGAATAGTATGTTGGGTAAAGTTAATACACTAGCATAAGTAGTAGCCATAAGTTATCTATCAATGGCAAATAGGCATATTTTGAGAAATGCGATTATAAGCTTTAAGACTTAAATGACTGACTTATACAAAGTTTTGTTTTTACAAGGAGCGTACTGCCATAAACAAAATGAATCTTACTTTGGGGGACTATTACATTAAAAACTGAACTATTTTGCATAATGAAACCATTCTAAAACCAAATGTGGCAGATATAAATAATTGTTAACACTGCATAAATAGTGCGTGTGAAGTAAGCTGACTGTGTGGTATGCCTAAGAGCTAAATATTTTATCTGTGAATTTAATTTATTTGGTATGTCACTCAAAAGGAGGCTGCGACCACCCATACTGTGCCTCTAATGTATTTTTACAGTTGAGCTCTGTTTCACAGCTGTCAGATGCCAGCTTCTAATAATTAGCTAGTAACACCATTTCCCTTTGTAATTAAGTTGTGCTGCTTATAATTATGGTGTGTGACACTGAGCACGTTGTTTGACCTCCCAAAGTGCCATTTATTGCAGCTATTTGTCTGAGCAGGGCTAATGTACCACTGAAAACAAGATGTTAACTTTAAGTTGTATTACTGAAGCTAGGAAAATAATGTTGTTGACATAAATGAACAGATTTTACTGTATGTTGTTGCCCCAGGAAAAGTTAAAGTCTCACTGAGGTGCAATAACTTGGATAATTTGAATTAAATCAAGCAGAACACTTGCATTTAACACTATATAAATTAAAACATGCACATATTTTACAACACAATGTTAGGTTTTACTTCTATTCTTTAGAGGCACATTTCTGATAATTAATTTTCTAAACATCTGTTTTTCCCCTCAAAATCAGGCTTGGTATTTTATCAGTCTCACTTTCTCTGTATCCCACTGTGGAAACAGAAAATTAAATGGAATGCAGTATTCATAGAATTTTTTTTCTTCACATTTTCCTTGAAAATGACACTGTGCTTGGAAGTCATATATAATTGTGCAGAGTATGAATAAACACACAAGGGAAGAAATACAGCACAGTGCAACTCTCTAGCATACATGTTTTGCATGTAGTCTGATATTTTCTCTACTTCCTGGAAAACTGCATTATATTTTAAATGAAGAGGTGTATTTCTGTAGCTACTGTAAACAGAAAAAAAAGATTCATCAAAAGATAGCTGCATCACTTCCTCTCTACTGCAATACTGCATGTTCACACACACACACACACACACACACACACACACACACACACATTGATTTTCTGTCATCAATTGCACTCATGTTTGTCTTGCATATTTAAAATCATTTTATTATTACTCACTGTAACCTATTATTTCTATAACTTGTATACTATCTATTTTATTGTATAATATATCTAGAATTTAGTATTCTGTATCATGGCTGTTTGATTTTGTTCTGATTCTGTAGCTTTTTCATGTTTGCCAGTTTGTTTTTGAAGCTTTTCTCCCTGGGCCTCTACTGAAAATGGACTCACTATGGCCCAGTAGACCTCTTGGTAAATAAATGCAAATAAAATAAAATAAATAGTTTAAAACAGTCACTGTATTAAAAAGGTGGGTGCAGTACCTATACACATATATATCGAGGCATAATTCCCTCTTTTTGCTTATCAGAAGCCCTGCTTTCCCCTCATTCCACACTTTTTTCTTTTTAATTTTTGTTTAAACTCAGTTGATTGCACCATGACAGAAAATACACAGCCATGATTACTTGTGTGAATGTTTGTACAAATAAGTTAAGTAATTGACTAACCCGTGTTTCATGCCTCATTAATAGCCTAAATGCTTTATACTTCATCACTTCCATACCTTATGTCTGCCATGAATTCACTTACCAGTTTTGAAGGCTAGTATATTTGTTACATGTTTTTCCATTTTGATAATAATTCTCCTCAGTAACTCAAAGATGTCCATCCACTGTTTTCAGATTATACCACCATCTAGCACACTTGTACATACTTCAAAAAAGAATGTTCCTATAACTATAACATCCACTATGAACCCCTAACTTTCTTTTTTGTCTCTTCTCTTCTGACTTCTAATGTGAATCCTGCATTTTCAATGGCCTTGTCATACATCTCAAAAGTCAATTGATTTTTTGTGTTTTACCTAATATCGCCCAAACATGTTGTGATCCTTCTGACATTTGTAGTTTTGAAACAGGACAATGTTAATTTAAATCATTAAATAATGCCAGGCACTGCAGATACAGATTTCTTATAACTGAACCAAATGATTAATACAAATATTATTATGCTTTTAACTTCTAAGGGAACTGGTTTAATGCTTAAAAAGTATCAGTTGATTTTGAGCCTATGTTTTTGATTCTAGACCAAAGAATTTGAAATCTGGGCCTTCTGTATTGAGATGCCTTTCGATTCATATTTCTGCATAGATATTACACTAGGACTAACAATGTGGTTTAATGAAGTACATATAAACTAAGTTAACACATGCTCATCGTGTTGGTCACTGCTGCAGTAGTCTTAGCTATATGGATCATATTCTGCCATGGATATAACAGCGAGAAGCTTCCAAAGCTTCAGGGCACCTATAATGCACCCAAGCCATCAGCTTGAGCTGAGATGACCAAACAGACAGGTATGGGCTCCAGCTCTTCAGGGCTTTCCTGCCGTTGAAGAGAATGCACTTCTGTAGGCTTTCAATGATCAACAGTCATCTTGTGCTGTTCCTTTGTTGGGCAGATAAGTTCCGTTTGGGGAAAACTATTCCACTTATGTGTTTTACTGTAGTTTCCTGTTTAGTAATGTTATCTTTCTAAAGGGATCCATTATCTGTCTCCCTGGCATGACATGGTTGACAGGCCACAATGGTTTGCCAGAGATGGCCTCCACCTGTCACCCATAGGGTTCCAGATCTTGGTCAAAGCTCTTGCCTCCCCCATTGTACTTTTTTTAGGTCATGTCCCAAAGACAAATCTTCCATCATGAAAGATCTGTCAAAAAGCAAATTGAAGGTCATGCTGCTCAATGCTAGGAGCCTTAATCTGAAAATCCACTCACTGTAGGCTCTCCTCATACTGGAAATACCAATTTCTGTGCAGTCATGGAAACATGGTTCAGGGCTGCAGAGAGCACCCTAGTCTTACCAGGCTATACCTCATTCCACACTTTGCAACCCCAAAATGAAGTCTGAAAGACTTAGGGTGGTGGAGTCTCTATCTTCATTAAGGACAGGCACACCTCCAGACTGGTTTACCAACATGATGCACTGGAATTATTCTAGGTGCAACTGACAATTGGCAGGACATCCATCCAAGTTATAGCCAGCTATAGATCCCCCTTCATGTCTCAGGACACCCACATCTCGTACTTGACTCCATCAAGGTACCCCCTAACACTCTGAACCTTGGTGACCTCAACTACCCCACCATAGACTGGGTGAACTATTCCTGCACTAATGCAGTCACCCAATGATTCCTTGACTTAATCATTTCTAATGCACTAGATCAGCTAGTCTTATTCCCCACAAGGGGAGATAACATACTGGACTTGGTTCTCACCAGCATGGGCGACTGCTGCACCACTCCCATAGTATGTTCTTCCCTGGTGAGATCAGATCATCGGTCTGTCTCATTCGAAGTTTCTGTCCCACCCAATCCCTCCCCAGCCATAACCAGGCTAAAAAACTTCTCAAAAGCTGACTTCAACCTCCTAAGGGAGGGTATCAACAGCTTCACACTACTGCCCCCCTCAGATGATACAGACAACTATGCTGAACAGTACTCCAGTGCAGTATACACTTTAACATTACTGCCCCTTTCATTTTGGTCTACCTTATCAATAATAAAAAATAAAAAAAATTGTAATTGGTACAAGAATAATTATGATTATACAAAGTGCTGTAAGTCTTTTTGTTCTTAATATCCAACACATGCTCTCATATTCTATCTCTGAGTGTCCGTGTGGTTTTCCCACATAAAATGCAGGACAAGCTGTGCAAGTAGCAACATAAACTAAGTTTTTTGTGTTAGAATTACAGTGCCCTGGGCTTTGTAGGGTTCTTTGATAACCATTCACGGAGATATAGGGACCGTCATTGATGAATCTACACCAATTGCAGCTCCCACATTTATACATTTTTGACCTGTGACTAAACAGCTGCAATGTTTTATCACTCATCTCTAAAAAGTTCTTAAGGTTCTTACCTCTACTATAGGCTGCTCTGCGCTTTTCACCTAGTTTTTCCTTTAGTTCTCCATCAAAACTAACATCTCAAATTCTACTTAGTGTAGCAACTAACTGCGGTCCATCATTGTTATATTGTAAAATCATGGTATCCATGGCAAACTTGTCACTAGAGTTATCTAGGCTTAGGGAGCCTTCCTTTTTCCAAATAGGGCCATATACTGTTGGACATTTTTTAAAAATCTCCCTCCTAGCCTTAAGTGACATGCTCAGCGGGTAACCCCTGTTTTTAAACATGCCAGTCAATGTGTACATCTTCCTTTTAACATCTCCGTCCTCACTTGTTAATCTTGATAGCCTCACCATCTGACCTTTGACCACACCCCTCATCTGATGAGGGGGAGGGGTGACAACTGTCAAAGTGAAGCAGCATGTTAGAAAAAGTTGGTTTTCTAGAAATGGTAGATGTTAATTTCTCCTTATCTTTTTTCAATAAGATGTCCAGGTAGTCTATTTTTTTGAAGTGATATCTGTATGTCAAAGAAAAAAATGTGGTACTACTCATCAAGAAATCCATAAAATCCTTAATTTCACTCTCATTCCCTGTCTACAAAATGAATATGTTGTCCAAAAATCTGAAGTACATTCCAATTTTGGACATGTACCTAGATGAAAAAACAAATTCTCTTTCCCACTGTAACAAAATAAGGTTGGCGAACACTGGGACACATTTCACCCCCATTGCCACACCTGTGACTTGACGGAAATACTCGCCTTCAACAAATAAAAACATTGTTGCTCATTACAAACTGCATCAAGTCCACCAAAAAATTGACCTTACTATTGGTCAGCTTCTTAGCCCTACTTAAACTTTTATGAAAAAAGTCCAAACCCAACACATGGGGAATAACTGAAAACAAGCTTACTACATCCACTGTAATAAATGTAGATTTTTCTAACAACTTGACATTTCTTAACATTTCCAGGCAATGCCAGGAATCCCTGAGTATATGAGATATATTACTCACTACAGGTTTAGAATACTTGTCAATGTATGCGGCTAGAGGCTTGGTTTTAGAGCCCTTTGCTGCCACTATTGGTCTAAACGGTGGGTCCCTTAGGTTTTTATTGACTTTGGGTATTCCAGAAATCACTGGCACAATAGGAGCCTCAACAGTTAAATAATCAAGCTTGCAACCATTTATTGTGCCTTGTGAAAAAGCATCAAATAGCTCAGTATCAATTTTAGAGTAGGCTCTTTTAACTTCATTTAATGAAACTCATTCATAGGTGGTGGTGTCGTTGAGGATTTCATACAACTTAAACGCATGATCAATCTTAGACATAATAACGACTCCACCACCTTGGTCTGGTTTCATAAATCTATTGTTTGTATCTCTAGTCAATCCTTGTAACACTTCTCTTTCACCTTTAGTTAAATTGTCTTTAATTCGTGAGTTGTTATGAACCAGACCCCTAATTTCCATCTCACGGGTCTACTTCATTTCACCTAACTTCCAATTCACTGACTGCCATTTGACTGAGACCAAATGACTGAAATTTCATTTCACTGACACTTCACTGACAGTTCATTTGACTGCCAAGTATTATTGAAGAAAAAAAATATATGCCCTTCCCCACTGTAGTTGGAGTTAGAATAAGGTATGGGTGGGGGGGTACAGCCCCCCACAACGGAGGGTGTGGGAGTGAAGCCCCCCACTTACTTTTCTTTTACTATGCAATATTATATCAAAACTTAACAATATCATATGAAATGAAGTGGGTAGGGGCTATGCCCCCCAACCCCCAACTATATATTCTAACTCCAGGGTCACACTACAGTGGGGAAGGGGGCATATTCCATTTTCTTGCTAATAATACTGGCCAGTCAAATGAACTGTCAGTGAAATGAAGTGTCAGTCAAATGAAATTTCAGTGAAATGGGGTCAGTGAAATGAAAGTCAGTGAATTGGACATTAGGTGAAATGAAGTGGACCCCCATCTCACACATGCTTTCAAATGTAGACACACTGTTGTTGTAGGGAGGAATAAATCTACTTTTGTGTTTCAATACAGTAACAGGCAAGGCTTGTGAATGAGAAAAAAAAAACTTAAGTTTAGCTGTCTAGTATATAACTTGAGGTTTATCAGTAGGGTAGCAATGTCAGTTTTAAATCTTGGGACAAAAGAAAACCATCACGAATTCACAATGGAAGTCTCTCAAGTTCAAATTGCTATAATTATAGACTGTTCACATTTTCATTTTCCACACTGACCAGCGTCAATAATTTATTTTCCCTTTCCCTTTCCACCCCCCAAGTTGTAAGTCCAGTTGTTCTTCTATCCTTTCTACCTCTGCCCTTTCTGGTTCCTGACGTGTTCGGACTGCCTCATTTCTAGGGGACTGTCCATAATACCTTCACCTCTATTATCATTTCTATTTTCTTCATCAATAGTGTTGCGTCCAACACCATCATTAATGTCAATGTTAACATCATTAAAATTGTGCCCATTCATTTTGCCTTGACATCCATGTTCACCACGTTTCCCCACCCTTATCATTTTGGAGAGGAATACATTGTTAGTGGCATATCATTCATGTGTCATTTTAATTTATTTGCTTTTTTATCAATATTTTCTTTAACATATCTCTCAAGGTCGGACAATATTTTATTGTATTTATCTTTGTATTGAAAAAAATAATAAGCCCTTGGTAATGCTCAAATTTAGATCAACAATCTAATTTTTTAGCTGTTGCAACTTCACATCTCTTTAGATCAAGTGTTAAAGGCCCAATCCAAGGCAAAGAACTCAACTTCCATGGGACCTGATAGTATCCCAGGCTGTATTCTGCACCATCTCCAGCAAGAGCTAGCTTCGCCGATGAGCACACTATTCAACCACAGCCTAACTATAGGCTTCATTCCAGCAGAGTGGAGAACTACCATCGTCATCCCTTTGCACAAAGGTGGTGCCACTACTGACCTGGGAAACTATTGCCCCATCAGCTTGACAAGTCTGATCTGTAAAGTCACGGAGCGCATTATTATGGATCTCATAAACAAGGATATAAGCAATCTCCAAGCACTCAACTCCACTCAATTTGGATTTTTCAGGGTCAGATCTTGCCTATTGAACCTAGTTGACTTCTTTGAGACTGTCACCAAGGCCCTGGATGAGGGAAAGTCAGTACATCTTACCTTGACCTGGCCAAGGTCTTTGATACAATCCCCAACTCGGGCATCATCGAAAAGCTAACACAACGTGGTGATAATCCCTATCTAGTCAGATGGGTGGCCAACTGGCTCACAGATAGATAGGACCCACAAGGTCAAAATAGGTGCTGCCACCTCTGACAACAGACCTGTCACTAGTGGTGTTCCCCAGGGATCTGCCCAGAGACCCCTACTGTTTGGCATATACTTCTCAGCAGTCCAGGCAAAGACAAAGGGCCTGTGGCTGACCAAGCTTGTGGATGACTGTAAGTTTTGTGCTGTCATTGACTCCCCAATTGATGTTAACATACTGCAAGAGGGTCTTACAACTACCATTAACTGGTGCTAAAGTTATGACCTTAAGTTAAATTCAAAACATGTATTTTCATACCATTTGGCAAAAACATGGCCCCTACTGATGCCACATCAATGGCAACCCCCTAAGCACACAACCTGTGGTGAGAGACCTGGGTACTTAGGTTGACAACAATCTCACATTCGACCATCATGTGGTGGCGGTGGTCAGAAAAGCCTTTTACTTGGTTCATCTTGTAAGTAAAGGGATTGTATCCAGAAAAAAGGAAGTTATTGCATCTCTGTACTCCTCCCTTATTAGACCTATGATTGCTTATAATACCCCTTTTGGTATGTACCTCTCCAAACATCTGCACCAACTGGAATGGCCACAAAAATACCTCACAAAGTGAATCCATGGGCTTCAACACCTATCCTATGTGGACAGGCTTAAATCACTCTCACTCTACTTAGTATCAGACAGATTGCTCAGAGGTGATCTATGTCTTGCCTACAAGGCAATATCGGACCCTGCCCTACTAGAGATGCTCCATATCCATAAGTGGTCTCTTCATTCATTATCTGCTTGATAGCACTAAGTCTAATATGCAACATCAACAAAACCTCCTGGAGAGACAGGTTTATCTCCCAGAGGCTGTCCAGTCTCTGGAATAGACTTTCCATACATGTCAAACAGAGTACCTCATTGGCCCACTTCAAATGCAACCTTGATGAGTGGGTGGGAAACCATAAATTTGTCCCAGGGATTCCACCTTTGTTCCTCACTGACAGGGGCAACAGGTGGTGAATGAGGTTTCCATTTTTGGGGATAAACACTTGGCTAGGCTTGTAAGGGCTCCAGGGTCATTGGCCTAGTAACCTCCTATGATTTTAAACTAGGAGTTTGTGTTTTAATGGACTGCCATAAGGCTTAACTGTACTTTTACATGGGAGTGCACTTTTTTTCCTGTCAGTGTAAAAGTGTTTTAAAGCAGTTAGAAACCAATTCTCAATGGTGGGCTAACCAAGTGTTTTAAGTGCTTTTTACTGTATTTTTAAGACTTAATTTTCACAATTTCTTGCTGCTCATTTTCCCTTGGCAAGAGGCACAATTTTTGGCTTAACCATGGAAAAAACTACTGGCCCCATGTTCAGTTCTTCTTCCAACCACAAGAAGAAAAAGTTAAGCAAACAACCTTTGCCACCACAGTGGGTGATGATTGCTGTGGCCATAGCTTGTACTTCACACCACTCATCTCTTACCCTGTATCTGTCTGGTGTAGTACCTACAGCCACTATGAATCCGGCAATAGCCATGTCCTGGGTGGCTGTTGGGGTCCCCTCAGTGGGAAAGGGTGAGCCATTCTTATCGGTCCTGGGAAAGGGAGCAATGTACTCTTCTCTGTCTGGTCAGAATATTTGTTGGCCCCATTTTCCTCTCAAAAAGAAACAGAAAACTAACAATGTATCTACTCTTCCTCAAATTTCCTTAGGAGCAATTTTGTGGGTATGGCTCAAGGATTACTTCAGGCTATTCATACTTTCTATAACGTGATTTCTGGTAAAAGAAAGATGCTTCTTTTCCTGAAGACATTCACGATTCTGAATCTGGACAGGAAAATGAAGGGACAGATACAGGATATTCTCCTCAGTTGTCAGATTCAGACTGGAGGAGAGCTGAGCTTATGATTCTTCACATGGGGGTTATCTTTCTTAAACACTATTTCCAGAATGTGCCAGTGTTTTCAGTATAACACTGAGGTTTCTCAGTCCCTCAGAAATAGTATGAGCTGTTACAGAAGGGATTTTCAGAACTTTCACTCATTCCCCCAGTTCTATCAGCTCAAGAGGATGTCTGTGTCATTTGCCTGTAGTTTTCTTGACTGTCAATCTGTTGCCCATACAAATGCAGGTTCAATGTTTATATTTCCTCAGTATTTTAAGTTTTTAAAGACTCATCCCAAACCTGACCCAGCAGCTATAGCTGTAGTTAATCCAACTGCTGTTAAACATTTGGTTAATTCAAATCATACTATTTCTGACATGGAATGGAAGATTATTAAGTGTGGGAAAAAGTATATGCTTCCGCAGCTTTGATTTTCATGTGAGGATAAATCTGCTTTAAATAATTCAGTTTTTACATTTCACAAGTCACATCTCATTATTTACATTGTGTGTATATGACTCAGTTGATAAGTCTTCCAGGGTTTTGGTCACTAGTACTGTTTTGAGGAAGTTTACCTGGCTGCATTCTCAGAACCTCCTGGATGATGTGAAAAATAAGATTTTAAATACTATTTGGACAGAGGTTTAGTTTTTTGATACCTCTGCTGCAGTTTGATGAAAGGGTAAGTTAATACAGGGAATCTCTAAGATTTTTCAGCCCTTATTTTTCAACTTTTCATCCAGTTTCAGCAAAAAAACAAAATAAGCAATCTTACCAAAATGTGGGTAAGCAGATGTTTGAGAAGAAATGACAGGGGGTTTCAAAAGAATTGAGGACCATCCCCCCAAAACCAAGGACAATCCAAGTCAGAATGACTATTTAAGGGACCTTGTTCCCCCTTCCAGAATGTATGAATCTCTACTTTTGTCTTTGGCAACAGATAATTTCACATAAATGTGTTCTCAAGATCATTCATCAAGGTTACAGATGACAGTGAGAGGAAATCCCTCCTTTCCAGGGGATAATCCATCAACCAGCAACTAGCCTCCTTGATATCTCCTTGTCCTTCAATATATGCTGTTTCAGGAAGTGATATAGCCAGTTTCTCCTTCTCATTTTGGGAAAGGTTTTTATTCAAGGATGTATTTTAGTGCCAAAGAAAGAAAAAAGATGCTTTGAGATCGATTCTGGATCTTTCTTTCCTAGGCCTGTTTGTGATGGTGCCCATGTTCAAAGTGCTGTAATTTCACAACCTGTTGCTTCTTCTTCCTCATTTAAGTTTCCTGGTAACACTAGATTTAAAATATCCTTAGCACATCCTTATTCATCCAGACTTCATGCATTTCTTAAGGTTTTGTGTGCCTGGATCACATTCAGTTCTGCACCTTACCTGTTGGACTATCCACTATAACAGCGTACAGAAAGTGTCTATCTCCAGTTAAAGCCCATTGCAGGCTACATGATATCCACATGTTCCCATATTTAAATGACTTGCTTATCTTTGCAGAGTCTTTTTCAAAGTGTCAGGAATCTCTCATTTAAGTAAGAGATCACTGGGATTCCAAGAGAATATTCAAACTTTTTTGACTCATTCACGCAGGATTGGATTCCTGGGTTGTGAGCTAGACACTTCAGTGTGGAGAGCTTTTTTTTCACAGGACAAATATTTCTATATCAAGATCTATTTCTAAGGTTCTCCACTCAGATTTCAGTTACTGCAATGGAATAACTTGGGTCTCATGCATTTATGATACTCATGATGTCTCTGGCAAGACTCTACATGAGAATGATAAAATGGTATGTGAATTCTCTTTGATCACAGCAACAACATTCTTTGTCTTTCAAATCCATGTGCTGGGGTTGTCATAAGAGAAATCATTTTGTGGAAACAGTAAATTTCCCTTTACCCAGGTTTACCCATATCCTTCCTTGCTCCAAAGTAGTCAGCTACCACAAACACCTTGGAATTTTCAGGAAGGATAGTAGAGCAAGGTGTGTGGGACACAAGGACAGATGCAAGCCCATAAATGTGAAAGAAATGTATGCCTTTATCAAGGCATTCAACTCTCTGAATCATCATTGGTCACCCGGACCTCTTCAACCTCTTCAAGTTGTTACAGACAATACCACAGTCATGTGGCACACGAACAAGCAAGTGGGACCAAGTCATACCCCCCTTTGCAGACTAGGCATGTTAGCTTGGGATATAGCTTCACAGGACAGTCTTTACTCTACAGGCATCCTACATTTTGACAGAGCAAAATTGTGTGATAGATGAGTTGAGCAGGGCAAGAGTAAGGGTGAATGAAAACTAGATCAGGGTGCCTTCAAAGATGGACCCATTGGTGAAGAGTTACTCACATAGACCTATTTGCTTTCTTTCTAAACAATCATCTGGCAAGATTATGTTCCAGGATTCCACGTCGGAAGGCTTGAAAGATGTATACCTCTTCCTTTCCTTGGGCAAGAATGTTCCTGTATGTGTTTCCACTCTTTCTAATGATATCCAGGGTACTTATTAAGGTTCAAAATGAATCCCCTAAGATCATTGTTTTGACTCCCTTCTGGCCCTGGAAATGGTGGACCTGCTTTCTTTTGGAAATGGCCAGGGGCAAGTTACCACAAGCTTCCTCAAAGAATGGATCTACTTATACTAGAGGATGGGTGTTTGATACACCTGGAATCCCAGCAAGTTTGAACTGACTGCTTGGATGATAGAGTCTTAATTTCCTTTGGGGACCTGTTTACTGTGAATGCGCAATATGTACTAATGGAGGTAAGAAAGCTTGCTACTAGAAAATCATATATTACCAAATGAAAAAGGTTTCAGCAAAATAACCAGCCCCTTCGTGTCTAGTTGTTCTCTGGTTTTACAATGTTTGTATGACTTAGTATCCTATAGCCTTTCCTACTCTTCCATCAAGGTTAATTTATTTGCAATTTCAGAATGTCTGCCCTGTTTACATCTATTTTCATGTCAAAATGGTTTTGAAAGAAGTTTTGCATGAGAGGCCTCAAAGAAAAACTGGTGGTCTTTCCTTAGGATTTTAATATTGTGTTAGAGAACCTAACACTTGTTCCATTTGAAATTGCTAATCTGGTTGACTTTTAACATGGAAAACTATTTTACTAGTGTCTCTGACTTCTGCAAAAAGATTATTTAAGTTTTGAGCTCTTACAGTGAGTCAGCCCTATCTCATTTTCCACAGAGACATGGTTTCTTTGAGGACAAATCCTCGTTTTATACATAAAGTGATATCTGAATTTAAGTCAAACTGTCCATTTCCCCGTTTTCTTTCCTGAACCTAAAGACAAGGGAGAAAGGATACTTCATACATTGGATGCTAACAGACAAGACTATCTTGTCAGAATTCAGTCTTTCAAATCTTCAGATCAGACTGTTACAAGGCCTTGGCTTCATCTATTGCTTTCTGGAAATGGTTGTGTTCTAGAAGTATTCTGAAGTAGCAGCTTGGTCCTCTATACATATAGTCACAAAGCATTACACGCTTGATTCTTTCTCTAGGTCTAGATAAGTCTAGGAGCATTCTCCAGGGGCTGTTGGACCTATCCTCTTTCACCTTCCAAATGTAGTAAGCTAAGGCTACTATACCAGTGATCTATATTATGAACATAGTGCAATTCTATAAATAAACTGACCAGAACAGTAAATGTTGGCATAATCAGTGCTGCAGTAGCCTCTCACTCCCTCCTTCCCCCTTGTTTATTTGTGGTTGTTTATGTCAGGGTATGAATATTTATATTTGTTCCTAATATTGTCATTTCAGGGCTTAGCCTCCATCTCTTGGCATTAAAGCTCTGAAGGGCATAGCATTCAAACCTGTCTTTTTAATCAGCTCAGCTCAAGCTGGCTGACTGGGTATGTAGAAGGTGCCCTGAAGGTTTGGAAGCCAGCCTGGTGTTATGTCCTTTGTGGGATATAACCTGTATAGTTAAGGCTACTGCAGTACTGATCATTTTGACATCTACTGTTATGGTAAGTTTATTTATACAGCTGTACTTTCCTAACTGCTGCTGTTTGCATCCCTCTTTACCTCCAGCCTTTCTATGCATTTAAGTGCCTACCCGCGGTAGTGGTGCTGCGGTAGTGTTGTTGCCTCACAGCAAGACGTCACGTTCGATTCTCAGCTAGAGCGTCTTCTGTGTGGAGGCATGCATGAATGGGCGTGACTTCATTGAAGGTTGTGCATCAGGGCTGGTAACTCGGCACGTAAAAATCCAGTACCAAACATTAGCGGACCGGAGTTCCACTGTGGCGAACCCTAACCGGGATAAGCCGAAAGACACAACAACTTTCATTTAAATTATCTGACATGAATACCTCTAGGCAACATTCTATTTTTGTTATAACGTACAGTTAACTGAAATATTCTTCTGATAGGATATAATATTCCTGCTGTGCTATAGCTTACTGACTCACAAGAAATCTACATTTCATATTTTGACCTTCGCTTTGTCATGCCTTTCTCACCTTCCACACACCTTTTTTAAATGAGTTTTTTTTTCTTCACTTCATCTTTTTAGATTGTGTTCTGTGTTAGTCATAAACACAGAGGACAAGGTAAAAAGGCTGATATCCATGTGCCGTACAAGTTATTTAGAATTTTGATCTCAGTCTTCTGCTTGCCCAGGTTAGCAAACCATAATGTTGGGCTATTGGTCTCTAACCAGTCAACATGTTCACAGGGGTTGATGTTCTGGCATTCCTACTCATATTTTCTTTGTATTTGGCTGTGACTGCTATTAATACAAACTTAGCTATATTTTTGAGAGATGCAGGGCTGCCTTTTACATTCCCATCTTTTGTTTTGCATTCACTGCCAGTTGTTGTTTATTTATTTAACATTTATTTAACATTTAACATATGTTTACCTGGAAAGTCTGACTTGGAATGAAGCCAATTTTCTGCGGAGGCCCCTGGAGAAATGCTTCAGGTGTACATATCTTTGAAATTTGGGAGGAAACGGGAGCGCCTGGAGGAAACTGGCACTGGTGTGAATGACCTGAAACGTACCTCCCTGGACTACATGAAAAGAGACATAGAGGAGCTCCCTGATCATGTAGCCCAGGCTGGTATGACCCTGACCTTGAGCAGCATCTTACCCTCACCTAGAATAATGCCACAGTACAAAGACAAAATGATCGATTTTAACAATTGGCTAAAATTTTGGTGTCAGTCAAAGGGGATCCAGTGTCTGTCAGCCTGGGATGACATGCTCGACAAGCCACGTTGCTTCACTAGGGACGGCTTGCACCTGTCACCACTGGGCTTTTGGATATTGGCAAAGGCTCTTGCCACCCCCATAGTGCCTTTTTTAGACAAGGCTCAAAAGTCAAACCCACCCCCATAGACAGCACAAGGAACAAGAAACTAAGGGTAATGCTGCTAAACGCCAGAAGTCTTAACCTCAAGATGCACACACTCGAAGCTCTCCTCAGTATGGAGAACATCGATATCTGTGCAGTGACAGAAACCTGGTTCAAGGCTCTAGAGAGCACCCCAGCACTACCAGGCTATACCTCATATCATGCTTTTCGGCCCCAAAACCCAGACCAAACCACAAAAGGAGGGGGAGTTTCCATCTTTATCAAGGATATCCACACCTCCAGGTTAGTGGCATTGCAGTTTCGAGACCATCCATGTGCAACTAACAGTGGGCAAGACTGATTTTCAGTTTATAGCATCCTACAGACCACCCTCTTAAAGTCAGGAATCCCACTCGGCTTTCCTGAAAACATTGGAGAACATGAAGATCTCTCCGAACACCATTATATTGAGCGACTTCAACTACCCAAACATTGACTGGGAGCACTACTCAAGCCCCAGCACCTTAGCCCAAAGGTTCCTGGAAATTATAAACTCAAATGCTATGGAACAACTAGTCACTACTCCCACAAGAGGGGACAACATACTAGACCTGATCATTACCAACATGGGGACTCTATGCTCCACACCAGAAGTATATTCCTCATTGGTAAGATCAGACCATAAATTAATTTCACTGGATGTCCACATCCCGACCCCACCCCCAGCCCAGAAAACCACAGTGAAAAACTTCTCAAAAGCGAACTTCTCACTTCTCAAAACTGAAGTGGAATCCTTCAAGGCCCCAGGGCCAGTGGAAACTACGGCCCAAACTGCAGAATCCTATATAAATGCATTCTACGGACATCTCCAGGAATGCATGGATCATGCTATCCCAAACAAAACCAAGACCCAATCATCCAAAGGCAGGCGTCCAGTCTGGTGGACCCCTGCCATAAATAAACTGTACAACAGAAGGAGGAAGCTACTACATGATAGAGCAAAATCCCTAATAGGGAAGGCATCTCTGATCAGTACTAGCAAAAAATTACGATCCCTCATAAAATCCTCCAAGGCCAGCTTCGAGAGAAAAATTGCACAGGTTACCAAAGACAATCATAAGGCTTTTTTCAGTTATGTTAGAAACCTGGGATGCAACTCCCAGACTTGTTCTGAGTTCATTCTAAATGACAAAAAATACACTGAACCCACAGACATCGCCAATATCCTGGCAGACAGGTTCAGTGCAAACCTCTCCACCCCCTCCCCCCCCAAAAGAGCAAGTATCCATCCCAGCAGAGGGCTGCCTCCCAAACATCTCTGATGCTCAGGTGAAGGCTGCCCTCTCCAAAGCAAAAAACACTGCTTCCATGGGACCAGATGGCGTCCCAGGTTGCATCCTACATGAACTCCAAGAGGAACTAATCCCTCAAATAAAACAGCTATACAATCTCAGCCTCACTACAGGATATGTGCCCACAGAATGGAGTACAGCAACAGTGGTCCCACTCCACAAAGGTAGAGCCTCTACGGACCCTGGAAACTATCGCTCCATAAGCCTGACTAGCTTAGTCTGCAAGGCTATGGAGAGGATCATCATGGAGCTCATAAACAAAGACATTGGGGACCTACAGACACTAGATCCTACCCAGTTTGGCTTTGTCAAGGGCAGATCCTGCCTTTTGAACCTGGTTGACTTCTTCAAAACAGTCACCAAAGCCATAGATGAAGGGAAGGTAGTCCACACAGCCTATCTGGACCTTGCAAAGGCATTTGACACAATACCCCACTCGGACATCATAGATAAGCTATCCAGCTTAAATATAAACTCCTATGTCACAAGATGGGTCGCAAACTGGCTCAAAGACAGAACCCACAGAGTGAGAGTTGCTGGAGCCATGTCAGACTCAAACCGTCACAAGTGGCATCCCACAGGGTTCTGTCTTGGGACCACTCTTGTTCGGTATATACTTTTCCGAGGTACAGGCAATGTTGGGAGGACTATGGCCCACCACGTTTGCAGACAACTGCAAACTGGGCCATAATCAACTCTCCAGCTGACACAAACATCCTTCAAAAGGTCTCACAGAGACAGATAACTGGTGCCAGTGCCATGGTTTAAAGCTAAATGCCAAAAAATGTATAGTCATACCCTTTGTCAAAAACAGTGTGCCCACAAATTACCACATAGGCGGAAACCCATTAAGTACAGAGAAAGTTATTAGGGACCTGGAGACCCAAGTTGATAGCAATCTCTCCTTTGAAAACCACATTGCCAAAGTGGTTAGAAAGACCTTCTACATAGCCCACCTCATCACGAAGGGTTTCACATCTAGATCAAGAGAGGTAATCGTGCCCCTTTATTCATCCCTCATCAGGCCCATCATAGAATACAATGCCCCTTTTGGGATGTACCTTACCCGACACCTGCAGCAATTAGAAAGACTCCAAAAGTATCTCACCAAGAGGATCAAGAGTCTCAAACAGATGCCATATGCTGCTCGGTTAAAACTCCAGCTCTACTCAGTTGCATACCGCCTACCGAGCCGATCTATGCCTGACATACAAAGCTATGTCAAATCCAGAATTAATGGACATGCTCCACCTCAGTAAATCTAAATCCCTTAGAGCCACACGCTCAAGGGACTTGAACCTCAGCACAGAAATAAATAGAACTTGCTGGAGGGACAGGTTCATAACCCAGAGGCTCTCTCTGGAATAGAATTCCAGTTCATGTGAGGCAGAGCACCTCACTGAATCTCTTCAAGAAGAATCTCGATAAGTGGATGGGGGATCATAGGTTTGTCCCAGGGATTACTCCCATGTCACTATTAGACAGAGGCACAGTAAACTAAACCTTAAAAAGGGCACAGTGTACTCAAATCAAGAGGTGGCGTAAGCCATACAGAATGGGGCTAGGCTTATAATTGCCTCAGGGCAGATAGCCTAGTATGAACCTATGAACCTATGAATGCAGGGAGGACATGTTGACAAAGCACCCCAGCCGAGAAGTGAACAGGAGAACTTTTTGCTGTGAGGCGACAACACTACCACTTCACCATCCAATCTCCTAAAGTAGCTTCATTTTGGGATTCTAAGCCCTCCTTCACTTGTTTCCTTACACTAGTGTTACCCCAGTAGCAGTCTCTTCCCCATCTATTGTTATTAATTGCTCTTTTTCCTTCTGATTCTTCTTTTTCCACTGCCAGTTGTGGTATTAGTTTTGTTCTCTGGCCACTCTGGACAATTTGGCTTTGTGAGCTGATGGTGGTTTGCCACATTGCTATTGCTTTTCACCCTGAGTGCATCTTGGCTTTTCTCCATCTTGCAGAGTTTGCAACAATGTTATCTCCTGATTATTACTCCTACAAATGGGGGAAACCTCCCCACCTTAACTCCTCTCTCTGTCCCAGAGGCTCCAGGTAAATAGACAATTAACTACTATGATTCAGTTGTTAATCATTATTGGCTATTGTCTCTCTAGCTGGTGTTAATATTTATTTGGTGCTCCACTGGCTGCATTATTCCTGCTAGCTCCTGATTTGTTTTTGCAATACCACTTATAATTGGGCATTGTAGTTTTCTGCTTGGTATTTATTGGCTGTAGGTTGGCGCATATAAATTGGTGTATTGTACTCCCAGTGGGTTCCTTATTAGTTGACCTTCATTTCTTTCATTCATCTTAATTTATTTATTTATATTTGTTAACCCAGGTAGAGAATTGATCCATATGGACCTATGGTCATACTGTCCAGGTCTCATAAAGATTCCCTTATCCATCCTAGTACTGGGTATTTTCTACTGGCCTTTTTACTCCCCCACTTGCCTCGTTTCTTTATTGTTTTTGGCATGTGCAGTCAAGCTCCTATTTATTTAACACCTTGACTCTTTACACTTGTTAAAACGTAGAACCCCATGTGACTGAAATTTGAGCAGCACTGTTGGACCTGTTCAAATTTCTGAGTAAATAGACATTCTATGGAGCCTCTACTTCCTGACCATAGTACTAATGTTGCCTTCCCAAGCCTTCCCCTAGCAATATTAGCTGTGGCTTGCTTCCATTTCCAATTCCCAATGGTCTTTCCAGAACCCATAATGAGCCCCTGCTGAAATCCTTTACTATTTACAACAGCCCACCATTGGGTTATAAGCTAGCAAGTTTACCCTGGCTTTCCTGCTGTATTCCCAGTTATCTATTAGTGTTGTTCATAGGTTCATAGGTGTTTACTGGGCTAATGACCACAAGGGCCTTTTTAAGCCTAGTCATGCATCCCAAATCTCTGACAAGTTCTGATACCCTTGATAAGTGTAAGCAGGGGTTTGGGAGATGAACCATTTACAGGTTACTTGTGTCCATTAGAGACATAGGTGCCAAATCAGGGATGAATTTCCGGTTTCTCATCCAATTGTCCAACTTGCACTTGAATTGGGTTAGGGAGGAACTCTGCTTCACATGCATGAGAAGCCTGTTCCATAGATGTGGTTAGTCTGTGTGATATATATATATCTAGCTGTCCAGCAGTACTTATTTATATCACAGGCAAGGTTTAAGTCTTTAGAATGGATAATTCTGGTGTTGTTTGTTTTGTGGATATGCAGGAGGTCCATCAGAGACAATGACAATGCCCTGTATGCCAAGCATAGATCTCCCCTCAAAACTCTGTAGGAGACAGAATACAGGAATAGGACCATGAGGTGGTCTGCATAGGACATTTTACTTGCGCCCTGTATTCTTTTAATGAGGAACCTTTGTGGGCATTCCAATTGTTGGATATGCCTGGTTAGGTACATACCAAAGGGGGCATGTATCCTTAGCCTCATGTGAATAGCTTTAGTTCAGCTGTGGTCTCTCGTTTGGTTAGTTGCCCCTGTTTGTCCCAGTGGTTGTCTTATGAATGGACACATCTATGTGGCTGAATTTGAGCTTCTGATTTTTACTATTTCATTAATTCATTAGTGCATAACTGCTGTTGATGGATTTACTCTGAAATCCATCTCGTGCTGCTGATCTTCTCCTCTGGACACTGATGGGCCATCCAATTCTACTGCTAACTCTCCAGCTGGAAGTCTTGCTGTCTCTCCCCATTAGTGTCCTTAACCTCAGATGTTTTTCTTCCCAGTTTGTCCACTTTTATGATATTTTGCTTGAAGTGCATGTTTAATTCTTTTTTTATTCTTTTAATGTGCTGTCTCTGTATTACCACCTGGCCTTTGGTGCATGAGGCTTAGTAGGCCATTCAGACTTTCTAGTCCCCTCACTTCCTAAATCATGATTCTATGTCACTGCTGTGATCATCTTTTGGCTCTTCATCCTTGTCCCGCCCCTGTCTGTATATACCTTGTCTGATGGAGTCTGTCTGTTTGCATGGAGATGATAGTGTGTCTGTACCGTCTCTACATTTAATGGAGTCCATTTGTGCTGTTGGTCATCACCACCATCCTTCCTGATGCCAAGTTACATTAGTTAGTTCTTTCAGTCCCACAGTGAGCCCACCCTCCCCATGTTTTCTTATAGCAGCAGTGCTCTGCCAGTGGGCTGTTTGCTTGCTATATACCCAAGCTGCCTCTAGAACAGCAAGATGATCACGTCCCTACTGTCTCATTGCAGTTATACTCCATGTAGCTCTTGGTGATTGTCAGGGCTGCCCATTGGCCGCCAAGGGACTTCATTTTCTATTAATTTCCATTCAGTTAATGCCAGGGAGTCCTGCACTGGTTAGATGAGCAGTCCTACACATATTTGTAGTTTATGTTTAGGGAGTTTAGCATTACAATGAAAATTGTGTTGTGCCTGCAATGATATAGTAGTATATATTGGATTGTACATTATACAGAATCTGGAAAATCCACTACATTGGGTAAAAATGCTTGCAGCTAATTTTAAACTCCATTAATGATCTGGAGTTTGTAGTTTTGCCTTAAGAAGCAGCCAGTGTCATATGTGTGCTTCTCTGAGGCTTCATACCAATTCATATCTAAGCTAAGACCAGGACAAGCATTTTGTTTATGGATCTTCTAGTATGTATGTTTTATACATTGCACTCTGCTCCTCATTTCCTTATCCCAAAAAATATCAGGTTCAGGTAGTTTTTAGTGGAAGGTAAAATAAAACATCCTCTGAAAGCTGAATTATGAAGAACAGTTACTCAAGAAGGAGACTTTAAGCATTCCTACCTTGTGTAAAATTTACAGGCACAGAATGCACTAGAAATAGGGTTTCTATCCTGGAAAATAACAGAAAAGTCCCGACAGAAGTCAAACAAGAAGTGTATCTGAAATGGATTTGAACTGTGTTACAGTGCTCCAAGTCTCTGTGGCTTAGAGTAACGAAACTCTGACAAAGTCCCAGGTAACACAGATTCATTTACCAGCTTGGGAACCAGAGGAGCTGTCATGGGTAGGTGAAGTTGAGTGGCTAATGCTGGTGCACTCACCTCGGGAGGAGGGGCAATGGCTGGCCCATAGGGAGGAGCATGGCAGCCATACTTGTTAAAGCAGTTGATACTATGTAGTACTCTAAACCAGGGACAGCATGCATGGAAATGTACGTGTCCTACAAAAGCAGACATGATATAAAAGTCACTGTTATGTTTAGGACCTTAGGACCTATAAACAAACAAGAAAATCTCAAATCCCCCCTTGAAAGAGCACTATTCCCAGCACATGATAGGTGACTGAATAGGTTGCATGGTTCTAAGCAAACACAAAAGTAAAAAAATAAAAAGTAAAACACATGCAGAAAGGCTGAGCTGCAGAAATTCTACTGCAAACACATTTTAAGTTTAACAACAATTTGTACAAAGGCTGTAACATAGCATGGCACTGCAAACCAGTTTTAGCCATCTGTCAAAGGCACTATAGGTGTTTAGCTGTGATAGAGGAAAGTCTTTCTCCTACTCTGGTGTTAGAATAAAGCTAAATAATCTGCTCTGCTATCACACTAACACATGGGTCTAAATACAAACAATCATATATAAAGAGCTGCATTTGTCTAGCTTTGCACATTTTGTAGCAAGATACATGTATATGCAGTTGTATACATATAGCTTTCCATGCACTATATGGAGAAAAATGCTACAAAACTAGAAAATGTGTATCCTTAATATTATGCCCCTATAGTTTGAGTAGAGGCACTTTGTAGTTGTTCCAATGAGCAGGTTTGCAGGGTTCTTCATATAGGAAAGGTATCTTGTCCCATAAAAGGTTATTTTACTGTCATGAAAGGAGATACTGCCAGCCCAGCTATCTCAAATTTTGTAAATAATTGTATGTCATTTGTGAATATAAACATGGTTGATATGCTTGTATTACAAATGTATTAGAACTGTATGTTATGTGTATATAAAACTGCTGGTACAGAAGTGTGTGTTGAAAAGGGTTGTAAAGTACTGAGTTTTAAAAATGTGCCCACAGTGTATCCTACTGGAACAGAACAGAAATGTACATATACCGTATTGTGTCTGTTTAGATGTATATATTTTAACAATGGAAACAGGGATACAGGAGGTTAATTACAGAAAAATAGCTGAAAATTTAAATTACTGTATGACCAGATAATAAAAGGATGTTATATTTCAGTTTCAGTGCAGTAACAGACAGTGTCTAGAACTAGATGTTCTTTGCATTGTCTTGCAAGTGTTTTATTCTTTTATTACTTCCAGCAAGTACCAAGATTTGAGGAAAAGCCCTTGTTTATGTATTTTTACAGGTAGATGATAATTGCTACCAGCTGCATCAATGGTTGTCTTTCACCTGTGATAGACTCATATGAGAAGTGATGTCATCCTGTAAGCTATTGCAGCAGTAATATTTAAGATATTAATTTAAGAGCTCTCTGACAGAGGAATATTCCGTATTTTTCTTTGACTTGACAACATCAGCTGGAAGACCCACTCACCACATCTGCCTTATTTACTCTATAATTAAGCCAACTAGGGTGTAGTAATTCTCTTAGATTCAGTCAGGAATACAGTGAAGTATAGTTTAGATGTTTTCTTTATTTATGGAATAAAGATACTAGGAGCTATATTGCTGCACTAGTGTTATCTGTCTCAGTATTGGCTTCCTGCCTATTTGTATACAAGCTGTGCAATACTGCTGTTGTCCTGTAATTACAAGCTGGTAGATGTAACACTACTGTTGGCCTGCAACTACCAGTTGGTAAATGTACATGTACCTAATGTGTTTACTGTGCTAAGACAAGGAGCAAGCAGACGCACACACTGGGCTTCTTAGTCCTTGTGCCTTACCTTTACTGTCTTGCTTGTGTTTCTTTTACTCAAACTAAACAAACTTGCAGGCACTTGTATTATGCTCTGCCAGTGTGTAGACCCTCAACGAAGCTACCCATTTGACTTGTTTGTTGGACAGTACTGTCACTAATCTTAACTGATTGCTTGATTTCACTGCTGAAAAATGCTGAAATCTTGTCTGTTTTATTAACCGCTGCATGCTTGTTTTATTAACTGCTGCATGCTTGTTTTATTAACCGCTGCATGCTTGTTTACTGTTTTGCTGTACAATTGGAAGGCATATGCTCTTGATATTGTAGAAATGTTGTATGTAGTATTTGGGTACTGGCAACTGCATGATCTCTTCCTTCAGCTTATTCCAGCTTGACTAAACACTAGCATCCCTTAACCTTACTATGTTCTATATTCTCTCTTCCTTTTGCCTACTCCAAATTTTGGAGTAAACACTTGCTTCCCTTAACCATTCTGCTTTTACCTGTGTGCTTTTTCCCTCCCAGTGCCTGCTTAAAGACCCCTTTCTTCAAATCTGTGCTTTAATACCTGCTGCTTGCTTGTTTATTGTTAATGCTGTGCAGTTAGAAAGTATAATCTGTCTATATTGTAGAATTTCTGCATGTAGTATTTGGGTACTGGCAACTGCATTCTCTCTTCCTTCTGCTTATTCCAGCTTGGCTACATGCTAGTGTCCCTTAACCTTACTATGTTTTGTGTTCTCTTACTTTTGCATACTCCAAATGTTAGAGTAAACGCATGCTTCCCTTGATCATTCGTGTTTGACCTGTGTGTTTTCTCTCCTCCCAGTACCTACTTAAAGGCCTCTTTCTCCAAATTTGTGCTGTAAACTAAGCTACTCAAGCCTCATTAGGCTTGTCTTCCCATTCTACTGCTCCCTGCAAACCCGGGATTCCTCTCTCAGGACCTTCTACCTTTTCTCTTTCTCACCCTCCAGCCTGCAACATTCACTCTTTTTTTTCTGTCTCTGTCGCTCTCAATCCTTTGCCTTCTATTTTACACTTTCTGCTTGCCCCTAATATTCACTACCCCTCCATTAATTACTCTCTCTTCTAGAGAATGTTTTACCACCCTAAGCTCACTATCTTATTGTCATTACATCTCTTTTTATTTTACAGTAGCCACCTACAATTGAAAATTTACCTCAACCTACCCCCCTGAATACACCTGGCTGACATTCTGTATACTGACCCTGAAAGTGATACAAGGATTGCTCTCTAGCCAAGAAGGGGAAGAAACCAACAAAAATAAAAGAAAACCACCATCACAAGCTACATGTATGTGTCCCAACCTGGTGTTAAAAGCATTTTTTGTCTTTTTTTGCAAATTAAACTAGGCTGTGGTGTGCACACATATTTCTTGGCACACTAACCCCCACCACCACCACCTTTCTTCCACCCCCACTGAGTATGCATCTCTGTCCCTAGTATCTGTATCACTTTGGCACCTAACTAACTTCAGGAACGTGTGCTAAAGGCTAAGACTTTGCCACCTGTCTCCTCCCTTTCTAAACCAAGGGTTCACTTCATACATTATCAACATCTGTCTTTACTCACACAGTCTCTCCATTCTAAACACTGTTCTCCTCACTGATAAACTTAAGTGCAAGTCACACTGATAGTTTTTAATTTTTTTTGAAACATAGCAATCTTCTGCTCCTGGCTGTACCCACTCCATTCGCCCTCACTTTGGTCAGGCTCTCTCCACTCCCCTACCCCCATTCCCATCCACCCCCACTTTCTTTACATATATACTCTTACACACCACACTTCTTCCTCCTATCCAACCAGTCACCCTCTCTAACACCTGCTTCACTCCTGTAACCACTCACACATATGTCTCCTGCCTTACATTCTCACTTCTCCCTTCTGCACCTCACTAACTCCTACTTTTCATTTCTAGTCACACCCTCTCTCCTCTCTGCTTTCACTACTCTTATTCACTGCATTCTTGACTCATCTACCATTTTTTCCTCTCTCTAACAACCTCTTATCATTCATCAATCTACTATCAACCCCCTCACCTACTGCCCCTTATACTCCTAACACTCATACCATCTCTTACCCACAATTAATTTCACCATCTCTCTTCCCTATTTCACCATCTGATCTCTTCAAAGTTCCTACTTGTTCTAACTCATCTCTTTCCTCTGGTCAGAAACCTAGATTTCCTACAACATTGATCTTATGCTCTTCTCACTTTCTTCGACACTGTTCTTTTGGATGGTGACATCCAACCCAACCCATGCCCCTCCCACCTCTTCCTTGCACAATATCACTACTCATATTCCTCCCCTCACTTAGCCCTTCCTACCAGTAATTCCCCTTCCAAATCTATAAATATCTTCTCTCTAAATATTCATAGTATTGTAAATAAAGTTACAGACCTGCACTCCTTGATATCTAACACATCTCCTCACATTCTTGCCCTATCAGACACTTGGCTGAAACCTCACATCCTTAACACAGAAATCCTACCTCCAGGTTATAATATCTTTTGCTCAAACAGAACCAATAAACGAGGAGGAGGGGTTGCTATCCTCTACTCTGAGCTACTTAACCTGTCCCCTCTCCATCTCTGTTCCCTGCTTCTCACCTGCTGAAATACTTACCGTAAATTGTCACCTCAACCCCCACAAAAAATTTGTCATAGTCTCTATATACATTCCCCCTGGCAATAATATTCCCATCCTAGAGAACATATTTTCCTGGATCACTCACCATATACCTTATGAAACTATCATACTTGGAGACACTAATATAGACTGGACCAGACTGTCCCCCTCATTCCCTACCCATAGTCTTAACCTTCATGGTTTTCACCAACACATCTCCACCCCTACTAGAATAAACAAAAACTCCTCATCAGACCCATTCTCAACTGGATCCATACTTCAGTTCCTGACTTCTATCATAACCCCGGTATACTTCCCAACTCATTGAGTGATCACTCTCCAACTTTCATACACAGATTCACCCAACACTCACCTAAAGATCCTACTTACAGGGCATGGTGAAACCTTACCCACTTTGACCCAGATACTTTTAACTCCAAACTATCTGGCTTTCATTGGTCCTTCCTCTATCATCTCCCACTCAATGAGGCAGTAAATTCCTTCAGTAAGATTTTCCTTGATACACTTGATTCTGTTGTTCCATCTAGAAAAATCAGAATCAAATCCAACTATGCCCCCTGGCTAACAAAACAAACCTGCTCGATCATGCACAAAAGAAATTCTTCCTGGAAAGCCTAAGTTAAAAACATGTCCCCTCTCTTACTGCAGACATACAGAGAGCTCAGAAACCTGGCTAAAAACCTGTCAACAAAGACAAGAGAGCTTTTTTTCCTCTAACCAAAGCAGTCCACACAAAAATCCACGTAAATTCTGGACCACCATCAACAACCTACTCCACCCAGGTAATGCCACTACACCCCCTTTTCAAGCAACACTGCTTCTGAAACTGCCTCACTCCTTAAAAACTATTTCATAGAAACTATTCAAAACTTCACACTTAATGCACAAAACAGTACATCTCACTCAACATCTCCACTACCAGATAACAAAACTCTCCCCAATGCTTTTTCTTTCCAACCAGTCCCAATTACTATAATTAAATCTCTTGTTAACAAACTTAAACCCTGCTCTCCCTCAGTATACCAACTACCCCCTCATTTCCTAAAAATTGCTGCACAATCCATCGCCTACCCTCTCTCTAGTCTTATTAACCATTCCACCTGAGAAGCGTTGGTCCCTGACATTTGGAAATCCTTCTATACTATCCCTCTTTACAAAGGTGGCAACTCTACAGATCTCTCTAACTTTAAACCAGTTGCTATTCTGTCCCCCTCTATCCAGAATCTTGGAAAAGTGCATTCATGTTAAGCTACTTAAATACCTTCTTGATAACAATCTCCTCACTCCTACCCAACATGGCTTTAGGCCCCACCATAGCACTTCTGTTGCATTACTGTCACTTACTTAAATAATAGCTGAAGCCCGTGACAATAACCTCCTCATCTCCAGTTTTTTTCTCGATCTTTCAAAGGCCTTTGATACTGTCCCTCATTCTAAACTTCTAACTAAACTCTCAGACCTACATCTCTCTCTTTCCTCCATCAGTTGGCTCTCCAGTTATCTCTCCAGCAGGCAGCATTCTGTCCGCTGGCAAACTGTCTTTTCTCCATTCCTGCCTGTTAATACTGGAGTTCTACAAGGATCAGTTCTGGACCCCCTCCTGCTTAATATATTCACTAATAAACTTCACTCTGCTACTAACCTCTCTGCACTTCTACAGTGTGCTGACGACTCCAGCCTCATTACCTCTGCCCACAACATTCCTGATCTACTAGCTCTCACTCAACAAACCTTTTCCCCTCTCGAAACCTGGCTGTCTGATAACCAACTCATATTAAATAAAAAAAAAAAAAACTCATCTTCCTCCATAAAACACTTGTTCAGCACAAACCCTCTTTCTCTATATCCTTTCTCTATATCCTCTCTCTATATCCTTGCTCAACAACACTATTATTAAACCTGAACCCCATACTAAACTACTTGGTGTTATCATTGACAATGAATTAAAATTTGATATTCATATTCAACAAACTATAAAAAAGACGCACCAGAAACTTGGACTACTCTTTCATAATCAAAAATTTCTGTGACCCTTCTCCAAACCCTCCCTTGCTCAGGCTCTACTCCTATCCTGCCTTCTTTATGCTGCCCCTGTCCTTACTCATGTTCAAACATCTCTTATCACTAAACTAGAGCAAACTTGTAACAAAATTGCCAGGTTTGCCACCAACCTTCCTTATAAATCTCACAACTGTCTTGCCCTTAATTCACTCCAATGGCCAGAATTTTCCAAACAGCTACTTATACTCCAGCTACATATTGCACACTCTATCCTATATGAACCCTCATCCTGTCCCTCCATCTCCAATTTATTTTCCCCCTCATCACCTCCATACTTCCAGTAAACGCCTCCTTCACTTATATAAACCCAACAAAAGTCCCTTTACAAACACTCTGTAGCCCATACTTGGAAGTCACTCCCTCTCAACATAAGAAGCATTCAGTATAAAGGCCTGTTTAAGAAAGAACTTAAACTTTTTCTCCTGAAGACTTGGTCATGCCCTTGTCAACGCCCCACTTGAACTAGTCTTCTCTCTTCTCATCTTACTTGCTTTTCCCTACCAACTCTTTGTCCTCCTTGTACTCACTCTAGCAAACTGTATTCGTACTGTAATTTTCTGTAAACCTTTTAATTGTTATTTGGCCTATACTATATACTGTTCTTCTCAAATTTTGGAAATTGTAATTGCTTACTGTTATTTTACCTATGTATTGTACTGCTCTGCAGAAATTTTTGACTTGTACTATATTTCTGTGACCCTACTTTAATATTTTTTAAATATCATGATTACTTGTATCATTTCTGAAGCTTTTCTCCTCAGGCCTCCTCTGAAAATGGGTCCCTGGCTCAGCTGGACTAACCCGGTTAAGAAATGTCAATTAAATAAATAAATATTTGAGGCTGTTCTGCAATGTTGTTTTAAATATTTCCTGTGATTTTGAACTCCGACGTTACTGTGATTATTTACTGAGTATTTTCTTGTTTTTTTTATTACTTATTATTAAATATATTTAAACCTTTCATTGTGGCTGATATTTGTGACACATATTTAAGTTTTGGGAGTACTTGCATATTTATTTAGTGACACTGTGGGCCACTCCTAATAGCCTTGCTCTTGGTCAAACTAACATTTGTTTAGATACTCGGCTGAGATCTCAACCTCTAGAAAGAGGCTATCGAGAAATGGAAATAGATAGCTGCATCTCTGAAGCTTGGAAGCAGAGATTAGATAGATGTAGGCCCTATTTTAAATCAACCACAAGCACACATCCAGTAGGACGGCAACAGGACTCTACCAGTAATATTTTTAGAGTGCCTCTACAATATTCTAGTGATAATATTATGACATTATAAAGAATAACTGGAAGATACTCAACAGTGCACCCGAGTTAAAAGACAAGATAGGAAGCATTCCACATTTTTCTTTCAGAAACAACAAATCCCTTAAACAACATTTTTGTTATAAGTCCAATACATTTGAGAAAGGGAACCCATTATCTGACAGGACTGGTACATTTCCTTGCAGAAGTTGTTCAGCCAGCACATTTATTTTTACTTGTTTGTCATACACGCACCCAGTATGAAGATTCACAATTAATGTTGATTTTTATGCTGACTGCAAAACCAGCAACCTTGTATATTTTTCTTTTTGTCAACTATGTCATGCATTTTATGTTGGCAGGACAAATAGACCCTTTAAGGATAGGGTCCTTGAACATCAGAGAGACATAAAGAATAAAAAAGATAGTAATGCCCTATCAGCACATATCATGAGTCATGGTTCCACACACTCATTTAGGTTCTTTGTATTGCAAGTTTTAGACACTAATTTAAGAGGAGGTGATTTTAAAAAACAAACAAACTATAGAACAGAAGTGGATTTTATTGCTGAATGCAGAAAAAACACCTGGTTTAAATGGTGATTTTTCACTAAAACCTTTCTTGAAAGGATGTATACTTAGACATAAATAATATCTTTATATATATTTCTATAAGTGCAATGTGTTTGCATACACTTTATAATTGTTTTTATTCATGACATATGAGTGTGTTTTTTCTGTAGTATGCATTTTTAAGATTTTTAACATTTGATGACATCATAATTAAGGGCTTTTTTATTGGTCACACTTTGTATAAAACACTTGTATTTCTTAGTTAATGTTGTCTGATGAAGCGGTGTGGTCACTGTGAAAGTGCTTACCATTCTTTTGGATACACCCATTAAAGTTTCTGGATTTTAGCCTGTTGGTTTGGTATTTCTTCATTTATTTTAGAAAGTTACAGTCAGCTGCCTGTCGGGTTCCAGGATTCGTCACATAACGCACACACTCAGGTCACTCCACAAGTACAAATATGACTCTGTCATTGTCCATGTTGGTGTGAATGACCTGAGACATACCTCCGTGGACTACATGAAAAGAGACATGGAGGAGCTCTCCGATCTTGTAGCCCAGGCAGGTGTGACCCTAGCCCTGAGTAGCATCCTGCTATCACCCAGAATGATACCACAGTACAAAGACAAAATGATTGACTTCAACAATTGGCTAAGCTTCTGGTGTCATTCTAAGGGGATCCAGTATCTGTCTGCCTGGGATGACATGATCGACAGACCACGATGCTTTGCCAGAGATGGCCTGCACCTGTCGCCCTTGGGATTCCAGATACTGGCTAAGGCTCTTGCCACCCCTATAGTAACTTTTTAGGCAAGGTTCAAATGACAAATTCACCACCATAACAGGTACGAGCAAGAAAAATCTGAGGGTAATGTTACTCAATGCTAGAAGTCTAAACCTCAAAATGCATTCACTCAAGGCACTCCTTAAAATGGAGAACATCGACATCTGTGCAGTGTAACAGAGACCCAGTTCAAGGCTCCAGAGAGCACCCCTGCATTTCCAGCTATAATTCATACCACACCTTTCAACCACATAACCTGAACCGAAACATTAAAGGTGGAGGTGTGTTCATATTCATTAAGGATATCCACATCTCCAGGCTAGTTGCTAAGCATAATGCATCTGAGATTATCCAAGTGCAACTAACTCTGGGCAAGACCGCAATCCAAATTCTAACTTGCTACAGATCCCCCACCATGCCCCAGGATTCCTACTCCTCATTTCTTGATACACTGGAAAATATTAGGGTACAACCCAACACCCTAATAATGGGCGATTTCAACTACCCCACCTATAACTGTGAAAACTACTCATGTACCATCTATTTTGTACAATGTTTTCTGGAATTCATAAATTCCAGCACCTTGGATCAACTTATCCACACCCCCACCAGGGGCAGCAATATCCTAGACCTGGTCATTACCAACATGGGAGACTGGTGTTCCACACCAGAGGTCAATTCCTTGTTGGTCAGATCCGACCACAAGCTAATCACCCTAGACATCCACATCCTGTCCCCACCCCCCATTAGGGAAACCACTGTAAAAAATTTCTCCAAAGCCAACTTCACGCTTCTTAATATAGAAGTGGCAAACTTCACTACACCCATGTAGATGGACAATAGGAGTACGACTGCTGAATCCTACACAAATGCACTTTATAAGTACGTACAAGAATGCATGGATCGTGCTATCCCTAACAGAACCAAGATGCTGTCCTCAAAAAAAAGGAAGCCAATCTGGTGGTCCCTTGCCATAAACAAACTCTACAACAGAAGAAGGAAACTGTTGCAAAAAAGAGTAAAGTCCCATGATTGGAGGAACTCCCTGGTCAGCCTCAGTAAGTAGCTGAGATCCCTCATAAAATCCTCCAAAGCTAGTTATGAAAACAAAATCACCACTGATTCTAAAGACAACCACAAAGCATTCTATAGCTATGTCAAGAATCTCAATGGCAACACTCAGATCTGCTCTGAGTTACAGCACAATGGCACTAAATATACAGAACCAACTGATATTGCCAGCATCCTGGCAGACAGGTTCAGTGCTAACTTTACCCCCTCCAAAGGCCCCATCTCTATTCCAGAAGAATGAAAAGTTCTTGTAATCACTGCTGCACAGGTAAAAAACACACTCTCCAAAGCCAAGAACACAGCATCCATGGGACCTGATAACATCCCAGGCTGCATTCTACATGAACTACAGAATGAACTGGCACCCCACCTAAACACCATGTTCAATCATAGCCTCACCTCAGGCTTTGTGCCCACTGAATGGTGCACAGTGATGATTATCCCACTCCACAAAGGGGGAGCCACCACGGACCCCAGGAACTGCCCCATTAGCCTAACGAGCTGGACTGCAAGGCCATGGAATGTATCATCATGGAAATTATAAACAAAGGCATTGGTAATCTCCAAACTCTGGACCCACCCAGTCTGGGTTTGTAAAAGGCAGATCATGTCTCCTAAACCTGACAGACTTCTTTGAAGCAGTCACCAAAGCTGTAGACAAGGGTAATGTGGTTCACACAGCCTATCTAGATCTCGCCAAGGCTTTTGACACCATTACCCACTCTGGAATTTTAGATAAACTCACTAAACTAGGTATAAATCCCTATGTCACAAGATGGGTTGCCAACTGGCTCACTGACAGAACCCACAATTTGAAAGTAGCAGACTCCAAATCCAACTTCAGACCAGTGACAAGTGGAGTACCAAAGGCTTCAGTCCTGGGACCTCTCCTGTTTGGTATCTACATTTCTGAAGTACAGGCTAACACAGAAGGTCTTTGGCTGACAAAGTTCGCAGGTGACTGCGAACTAAGAGCCATAATCAAAACTCCTAACAATGTGGACATCCAACAAAAAGGTCTCACTGAGACATATTTCTGGTGTCAAAGCCATGGCCTCAAGCTCAATGACAAAAAGTGCATTGTCATCTCCTTTGGTAAAAACTCTGTACCCATGAACTATCACATAGGTGGCAGTCTACTTAACACCAAAAATGTGATGAGACCTTGGGACACAGGTGGACAGTAGTCTTTTCTTTGATAATCACATCGCCACAGTAGTCAGGAAATCCTTTTATGTGGCACACCTCATCACAAAAGGTTTCTCATCCAGGAAAAAAGAGGTCATTGTTGCCCCTCTACTCATTACTCATTAGTCCCATTATAGAGTACAACACCCCTTTTGGTATGTACCTCACAAGGCATCTACAACAACTGGAAAGGCAGCAGAAATACCTCACAAAGAGGATTACCAGCCTCAAACAAATGCCCTACGCAGACCATCTCAAAAAATTCCAGCTTTACTCCATCACATATCGCCTACTCAGAGGCAATCTCTGCCTAACATACAAAGCTATGTCAAACCTAGAGCTTTTGGACATGCTCCACTTAAAGAAATCCCAATCCCTCTGAGCTACATGCTCTAGGGACCTAAACCTTGTCACCATAATAAGCAGAACATGCTGGAGGGATAGATTCCTGTCCCAGAGACTTCCCATACTCTGGAACAAACTACCTATCTATATCAAACAAAGCTCCTCATTAGCACTCTTCAAGAAAAATCTTGATGATAGGATGGGAATAGGAAATTCGCCGCAGGGATTACCACTGTGGCTCTGCTCGACAGGGGCACAAGAAAATAATTTTCTTGGGTGGTGAAAGCCGGGGTATCTTTTTAGCTCAGCTTATATAGACCCCAGGGCCAATAGCTTAGTACCGACCTATGAACCTATATATATATATATATATATATATATAAAATTGTGTGTGTGTGTGCGTATATATATAAAATACACGAAACTGTTGAAAATACAAACAACTGAAGCCTTAAAAATTAGAGGATCACAGAGTACAGAAACATAGCGAATAAGATATTTGTTGATTTTGTTTTTGATAGCTTTAAAAGCTAAAAAATAAATAAGCGTTTTGCTGCTTAACAAAAAGCAGCTTCTTCCAGAACGAACAATTCAAAATCAAGCGCCAACTTTAAATATTGGAGGTGTGTCTATGACATCACCTCTTGCCAATTTATACAAAGAAATACAAAATATTCAATACAAATACCAGTTAATTCTTATTAAAACCAATTATTCAACATTACAACTAAAAAATATACTTTAAATCTATTAATTGCAATACTATTATTTATTTATCATATTAAATTTAAAAACCTGTTCTTATAAAATATAAAAAGTAAAAATATGTATATATATATAAAAATAAACAAGTTAAATGAGTACAAACATATGGACATCTCACAACGCCTATCTCATATAACTCTTTAATTTAAGGGCTGCAGAAATATTGCAGTTCTCGTTCAGACCTGGAACACTAAATGCATCTAACCTAATTTGCCATTCTAATTCTCTCATTTCGAGCAACAGTGATAGTGGACCACCTCTAACATTTGGGGCTAAATGGTCTATGGTCATAAAATAAAATTTATGGTTAGGGTTATATTTAATATGGTTTACCTGTTCTAATTGAGTATACATGTTGGCGGTCGGTTTTACCTATGTAAAAACCAGGGCAGCTGTCACAAAAAGCTGCATAAACAACTGATTTTGTCTCACAGTTAATCTTGTGCTGGATAGTGTATCTTTTTTCTCTAACCGTAAATGTTTGCCCTGTTTTTATAAGTCCACACCATTTACAACAGCCACATATAAACGAACCTCTCTGTCTTGTAAAAGGACTTTGAGAATTATTTCTCTGTAGAATCTCCTTCAAATTAGTCCCTCTTCTGTACACGAGCCTTGGGAAGGGACCCAATTTGTCCAACAAGAAGGAATCACTACTGATAAAATGCCAATTCTTACATATGGAAGTCCTATAGTTCTGGATATTGTTTTAGGGTCTAACTTCTTCATGTTTGATAAAAAATATTATCTCCAAAAACAAGGAGTTGCCATGGGTTCACCTTGCGGCGCAAGTGTTGCGAACTGCTTCATGGCATATTGGGAAAGGAAGTTTTTGTTAGAGCATCCAATTTTTAAACACTATCTCATTTATTATACACAATTTTTAGATGATGTTTTCATCTTATTCCGTGGAGATGGTGCGGAAGCTGACAATTTAGTCAGTTATATAAACCAAACAACTCCTTTCCTTAAATTTACACATCATTTCTCCACTCAAGAGATAGAATATTTGGATATCAGATTAGTGAAAGATCAATTAGGAGGAAAATTAATTTCTTCGGTGTTTAGGAAACCGACTTATTGTAATTCTCTTTTACATTTCTGTAGTTCTCAACCGTATAAACAAAAACGTTCAATTATTAAAGGACAAATAGTTAGAGCTGTCCGCATGTGTAGCACTTATTCAGCTTTCCAACAAGAATGTGAGTTTTTGATGAATTTGTTTACCAATAGGGGTTATCCAACAGAACTCATGAATGAGATTATAGAAGAAGTTGACCATAAGAGATTAATTGGTTTCTATAAACCACTACTAGATGAAAATAGACCTGCCATCAATATTAACATGAGGACAACTAACAATTTGGTAGCTGAGAATGTGATAGAAACAATTGAACAACAAAATAATGAGTTTCAAAATAAGATGACATACAGTACTAGTTTTATCACTTCTTTTAATATGGAGTCTAAATTTATCTGGACTTCCATATGTAAGAATTGGCATTTTATCAGTAGTGATTCCTTCTTGTTGGACAAATTGGGTCCCTTCCCAAGGCTCATGTACAGAAGAGGGACTAATTTGAAGGAGATTCTACAGAGAAATAATTCTCAAAGTCCTTTTACAAGACAGAGAGGTTCGTTTATATGTGGCTGTTGTAAATGGTGTGGACTTATAAAAACAGGGCAAACATTTACGGTTAGAGAAAAAAGATACACTATCCAGCACAAGATTAACTGTGAGACAAAATCAGTTGTTTATGCAGCTTTTTGTGACAGCTGCCCTGGTTTTTACATAGGTAAAACCGACCGGAAATTCCGGGAACGGATTTACCAACATGTATACTCAATTAGAACAGGTAAACTTGATAGCGCTCTTTCGAAACATATTAAATATAACCCTGACCATAAATTTTATTTTATGGCCATAGACCATTTAGCCCCAAATATTAGAGGTGGTCCACTATCACTGTTGCTCGAAATGAGAGAATTAGAATGGCAAATTAGGTTAGATGCATTTAGTGTTCCAGGTCTGAACGAGAACTGCAATATTTCTGCAGCCCTTAAATTAAAGAGTTATATGAGATGTCCGTATGTTTGTACTCATTTAACTTGTTTATTTTTATATATATACATATTTTTACTTCTTATATTTTATAAGAACAGGTTTTTAAATTTAATATGATAAATAAATAATAGTATTGCAATTAATAGATTTAAAGTATATTTTTTAGTTGTAATGTTGAATAATTGGTTTTAATAAGAATTAACTGGTATTTGTATTGAATATTTTGTATTTCTTTGTATAAATTGGCAAGAGGTGGTTTAGCGCTAGTTAGGAGGTGATGTCATAGACACACCTCCAATATTTAAAAGTTGGCGCTGATTTTTGAATGTTTCGTTCTGAAGAAGCTGCTTACGTTAATAGCAGCGAAAACGCTATTTTATTTTGAATAAAGCTGCGTTCAACAAAAACAAATTACTATTTTGGATATATCGTTCTGGTTTCCTGTGACTGCCATTCCTCCTATTTTTGCGTATATATATAAAATGTGTGTGTGTGTGTGTATATATGTGTGTGTGTGTGTATATTGCTCAAACTTGAAAAAAACAACCCTATCACACCACAAGTTATTGAGCTCAACTGCTTGAATGCTAACGTATCACAAAACATAAAAATATACTTAAATGTTTTTACAGAGAGCGGCAAGCCCTGCTGTGTCTCCCCCACCCATTGCTAAATATTTATACCAACTTTGAGAGTGCTGTACAGTGGGGAAAGGGTGAATTCTCTTATCCTCACTGTAATATGATCACACACACAGACAAAAAAGATCAGTATGTGCAATCAGCTGTATTTTGATAATACATAACAGCTTTTTTTCCTGGTCAAGATTAAAAAAAAAAAAAAATTATCCAAAGGAATGTAAACCATAGGTGCTGCACTGCTCTTAGTTCCTGCGTCCTGTATTAAAGGAATAAATGTATGCAGATACTACTCTACACTTACTACCTCTTATTTTACTCATCCTTTCTGCTCTCCAGTCAATGATGGGTACATAGAATAGCGAGTTCATTATGTGAATCTTCATCCAGCACTTTGAACATCTGCATAGTACTGCACAGAGTCTGCTCCTGCTGTCTGCCCTTTATCTAAATAACAGCACCCACAATGTTACTGACATGAATGGCATGCAGGCTGTCCGTGTTGTGTACCCCCTAAAAAGAGACCTCTATCATGTCACTTTTGTTCATTCACTTCATGGCACGGCACATGGCTCTTGCTTATATCATTGTGAACTACATCCTTGTGTCACAACCGCCAGCAGACTTATTACATGCTGGTGTTATAATGGTAAAGCCACAGTGATATCCATGGCTACAGTATGTCAAACCAGCACAACACCTACCTTATGTGAGGAACCTCTACTGATAAGTGGTGGGGTATCTCCTCTGGTCACAATTCCCATGCCATGTGTAAGGCAAGTAATACATGTGCTGTTATGTTATTAGACTATACCTACCTAACACATACAACATAATTTTGGCATAGAACATGTACAGTTAAATGGGTTGGCACTCAGATGTTTTTACTTCTAACAAATCATGCATGTATTTTGTCATGAAGCATAATTAATCTGGTAGATTGACTCAAGAAAATATGCAGTCATTATGAAAATATTTAATGTCTGTGAGGGACCATGAACATTTTTTGAGATATGTACATGGCTTAACCTTGTGGTAGGTCTTCTATTTTTGATGGGGCATGGCTGTCTCAGCAGTCATGGGTAAGGAATCCCTCCACTTATTCTGGTAGTTTTCTCCTGGAATTAAAACAGTCAGCTTTGTCTATGTCAGCATTCTTGGTGGTAATTTTTCATTTCAGGATCTAGGTTAAAATGTTTACCATTATTTAAAGGTAAATGTTTGCATGTGCCATCTTTTGTTGACTTAGCATTTTGACAAATGACAGAAATCTTTCTAAGACATTTTTTTTTACATGTTTACCCCTGTTCTCTTTCATCTATGAGTCCCCACTTGGCTGGTCTGTTTATTCTCCTTCACTTGTGTGAGCATTACCTGGGAAGGACTGTCATTTAGATGGCCATCAGCGACAGGTCATATTTTTTTTCTTTTTCTCCCTGGCCGTAGATGTGCACACACTGATAGTTAATAAGGGATAAGCATGCATTGGGCCATCTGTGGAGGGGGTCTCCTCACTTCCACAAGTGTTGTCCCTTCCAAGAGGCCCACCTCTCACCTCAAGCACATATTGTAGTTTTTCCCATCTCCATTCTGGAGCTCAAACTACCCCAGTGTGCCCCTGAATGCACGGTTTTTGCTTATGCCTGCAGCATTTACTTCTGTCATAAGTTTTGCAGTTAACACTTTTCCTCAGCTTGTTTTCAAAGAAGGTAGCAAATGCAAACCTAGCAAACAATCTGTTAAAACGCATATGTATTAGAGTGTAAGAAATGTTGCTACAGATGAAAAGCCAGAATGGTGCCCTTTTCTCCTAGTGATCTTGTACCCTGTGAGATATCCATCATGATGCCCATGTCCATCTTAATTTAGCACTTAGTTGTCTAAAAATGTTCTCATAGAATGCATCATTATCAGCATTAATCAAATCAAAAGAGCTGGCTGCTGAGTTACAGGAAGTAATGAGCAATTAAGTCTGCAATGAAGCAGATTGTTTTATGCTTTGTTTTTGTTAAGTGGAAATGTGATCTATGCACATCTGACAGTTTTGGATATGTAGTAAAAGGTCAAAGCTAACAAATATAAACCTACTCTCATGTGTGACTGATGGAGCAAACAACAAGTAGAGCATGTATTGCTTTCATTATGTGTTATCTATTTTAAATTAATCTCCAAATATCGCATTACCTTTAAAAACTAAGTGTCACTGACAGCTGGTGTTACTGGAGTGCTAAGCTACTACCCCTTCCCCAGTTCTGTGTGCATGCATCATGAAAACAAATAGAAAACACTGTCACAAGTCCAAGTGATGTATTTATTTAATATTCCCATAGTCACTCACAGAAGCTGTTGACTTGTACATGTGTCTGTATTAACAATGGACATTTGTAAAATGTGAAAAAAAAAACTGAGAGATAATTGCTGGCAGAGCTAAAGTTAATATAGCCTGGCAAATACAACAGTTCCCATATTTTGACTGAGTTGCCCTGTCTGATGTGTCTCCATTCATAACTCACTCAAAGTTAAACAATTTTAAGGGCCTGAAGGGTTGCAAGGAGAAGAAGCCAGAAAAAAATTGCTTAGACTGGCCACTATGCTAGTCATATGAATTGCAGCCTGCGCTCCCTCCCAACTTCACTCCACCTGAGACTGTGACTTTGCCACCATGGTAAAATTACTGCACTGACCTGACCAATCAGAATCAAAGTTACAGTTATATGTGGCAATTTATGATGTCTTTTTTACAATCAGGCATCTGTATATTAGAAGATTGGATGTATACATTCTATAAATTTGGTATAAACTAGTTTTATAAGTCCCTTATCCCAGTTTTTTGGAGACTAGTTTGACAGCTTTAGGTGCATATGTAAATACTAGGCAATTGGATTGGTCCGCAGACCATTTCAAGCCTAACCAAAAAACAAAATATTTAAAATTTCTCTGTAGCCTCAATGAAAGAAATGAAAGATAGATTGGGAGAGATTTTATAGATGCCCATCCAATTATCTAGGTTTACATTGGAAGGTGGTAAGTTTATTTATTTATTATTTATTTATTTATTTATTATTTTATTTTACATTGTTGACCGAGATTGTCCGACTCAGCCGAGTAGCTCTTTTACAGCGGAGGCCCAGGGAGAAAAGCTCCACAATATTACAGTGCATTGTATACATTAAGTTTATAATTGAAAGACAAATGACTAGATAAAATAGGATTTACAGAGAATAGTTGGCACAGAAACAATCAGGCAAATACAATGTTCAGTAATTCACTACAGAAGATAGTTAACCTAAAGCAAATAATCAAATATCACAATCTTATTTTCAACTGTTATAGTGTTATACAGTAGTAGTAGATATGCAGGCTAGTGACATTTATAATATAACAGACCTAACAGTAGTGGTATACCAAGAGCCATGGTTTGACTGTCTATGGGCTACAGTGGGTGTATGCAGAGGTAGGACCATTACGACTTTAGATATTCTCTTGCTGCAGCTTTGAATAGATTAATATTTTTAAGGTACCTGATTTCATGTGGGAGTTTGTTCCAAGATATAGAAGGATGGTAGCTATAGAGGTTACAACCTATTTTGGTCTTGGGTTTCTGTATTTGTAGCAGGTCTTGGTCAGAGCTGCGCAGTGGCCAGATGGGGTTGTAATATGAGATGAGAGGAGATAGGCTGGGACAGTAAGATTTCTGATAAAGGATTGAGTGCACTATGAGGAGTTCAGAAGTAGCTGGTGGGGAAACTCAAGCCAGTTTAGGTGTTTTAGGGAAAGACAATGGTGAGATTTATAGGGTTGATGTTCGGCAAATCTAGATACCTTGTTGTAAATTGTCTGTAATTTGACAAGTAATGTAAAGTTTAGATTTGTAAGAATTTGAGAGCTATAGGATGGGCTAGATAGGAGGTAGGCATGAGAGAGAGAGAGAGTAATTTTAGCTTTGTTAGTGAGGATCTGTTTGTTTCGATAGATGAGTTCAAGTTTTTTATGTGTTTTTTTGATACTGTTATTTATATGTGAGTCAAATTTAAGTTGATCATAAGGGCTTAGTTCCAATAGCTGCTAAGTACATGGCGATATTATCAGAGAATTTTTAATTTTTCTGTTTATCGTCTGTTGTCATATCGGTATATTACTTATATGAGAAATTGTCATGGAACGTAGTTAAATGCAACAAGCGACATGGTAAAATGAAATAGCCACTTCAACATAAGGCCATATTAACCTTGGAATGGAAGCAATAATCACTTGCCACCAGCCTTGAAATAATCACTTGTCTCCAGCTTTTGTGTGGAACATGCACAAGACTATTGGCAAGTTAATTATTGCTTGACATCTGGGATTTTGATATCAAAAACCCACAAAAAACACAAAACACACACGTCTTGTTAACTTTCTAAGTTTATTTGCAAAAAAGTTGGACGATTCAAGTCGTACAAGATTAACACTGCATTATCTGTCACATGATGCTATAAACACAATAATGGTTTTGTTCTGAATATTCAGATGAATCTAAGTCTCTAAATCAGAATGTCAGTATCATCATCGTAGTAATCAGCTGTGTTGTCATCATCATCATTTGCAGCTGAGCTTGTTTGTTTGGTAGCCATCTTCAAGATTGGTTCATAAAATACCAGCAGACTTGGTGATGATGCGTGGTCTGTTCTAGCCGTAATCAATAACTTTGAGACATCGGCTGCCTTAACAGGTTTAATGGAACATTTTAAAGCCATGGCTTTTGACTTCAATCCAGATATCTTTTTACCTTTCTTCCCAATAGTGTGCTAACAAAATCCACCATTGTACATTTTCTTGATTCCGACCATTGTCCCTTCATATCTCAAAACTTTAACTTCTGATATCTTAAATCCCAAGTTTGGCTTCAACAAATTTTTTGATGCTGACTTATAGTCGTGTACTTCCCAGTCCTTTCCCAAAACATGAACAATACCGAACTTGTTAAATATTTTGTGGTAATCTGTGGGAGCAACGAAGTGTCTTTC
This sequence comes from Protopterus annectens, assembly GCF_019279795.1. Taxonomy (NCBI): domain Eukaryota; kingdom Metazoa; phylum Chordata; order Ceratodontiformes; family Protopteridae; genus Protopterus; species Protopterus annectens. The sequence continues at coordinate 444,562,626 of NC_056738.1, forward strand.
GTACGAAGAGTTGTCTCAGTTCTGTCAAACATTCGGTCCGCGGGAAGAAAAGAGTGTCCTCAAACAGGAAAATAGTGTTCTATAACAAGTCCTTTTGCTATAACCTGGCAAAAGTACTGGAAAATTCCAACAATAGTTGAGTTTCGGTTCTGTGATGCACATGCATCTGTAAGAAGTCTTATTTTCTTAACTCCATCAGGTATGGTAAGATTTCTGAGGAAATCTAGCATGGCACTGCCAACAAGGTTGGAATCTCTGCCTGCCTGTGTTTCATCCCACGTGTAAATATGAACCTGATCATCTCCTTGACAAGTCCCATGAATCACAAAGGTCAGATTAAGAACCCAAATCTGTCTGGTGTAAAATGCTTTCGACAGTGCAACTTTGGGCACAGGTTGATTTTGTTGCATGTCAAATGTGATGATCAGACTTGGTTCCTCTATATCAATCTTGTTCAACAAAGTATAGAAGTATTTTGCCCAACATTTGTGGACACAGTTCCATTATCAGACTTTTCCTTCCCATTCTTGGCTGCTTTTATCTGACCTCTAAGATGCTCACTATAGCCACAAATGTCTGATCGTGCGTTACAAAACCAAGGTTGTACTCTTTGGTAAAAGAAGAATAATAAAGTCCATACTTGCATTCAGGATTAGAATGTTCCTTTCAACTTCCTAAACATTTTGGCTTCATTACTTTCATGCACTTCAGAAGATAAGCACCCTGTGCAACCTTGTCTTTGTGTGAATACAAATTCTCAAAGAAAACGCTGATGGCATCGGCCGTCAACTCATACATGTGGCAGAGTGCTGGCTTGTGGTTGTTTACACTATAGTTAGTTATTGTTGGCTTCTTCCCAGCTGAACTGTATCTTGCTAACATTTCAACATTTTTCTTCCATTTTTCCACACATTGTTGCCATTTTCAGGGTTTGTTTGATGGAAGAACAACTTCATTGTAATCACTTAAGTTTCCGTCCGCCATTACTGTATCCACAACATCATGTGATAGTACTGTCTCGGTTGGATTGGTTGTTTCTCTTAGGTATTGGAAAGTACGGTCGCTCAGACTTGGTAGTTATTGGAAAATGCACAGTTTTTTGCCCATGGCATGATACAGGACTAGGCAGTTTTTGGTGCCATAAACATTGTCAATGCATGCATTAACATATTGACTAGGACCCTGACACTCTAGCTTATTTTCCGTGTATTGTGGACTCAGCAGCTATTGGAACCCAGCCCTTATGACTCCTAAATGTTTTGTGTTATTTTCAACAGTGATTGAGGTGCTATCTAGGGATAGTATGGAAAATTTGTTTTTGAGGTGGATGAAGTTTTTAGTAAGAAAGAGAAGGTTTTGTTTTTTTGGAGTTAAGTATAAGATGGTTTGGAGAAAGCCAGGTTTCAACTGAGTTAAAGGATTCTTGGGTAGCAGAGATAAGATCAGAGAGAGTATTAGAGAAGGTGATAACAGTAGAGTCATTTGCATATTGTTTGAGAGAAGACTGGGGACAGAAGGTATAGAGCAGATTAGTGAAGATATTAGGGTAGTGACACAAGGATGTATCCTTGTGGGACACCCATTTTTACAGGGAGAGGAGGAGAGAGAGCTGAGAGCCATCTCACTGATTGCTTATGATCAGAGAGATAGCTGGAAAACCATGCAACAGTAGCAGTGGAGAAGCTGAGGTTAGACAGTTTGGTTAGAAGGAGAGAGTGAGAGACAGTATCAAAGGCTGTGGGGAGGTCAAGGAAAAGACAAGAGACACGTTTATAGTTGTCTCTTGCCAGAGATATGGTATGGATGAAGGATAATAGGGCAGTTGTAGTGCTATGCTGTGGGTGAAAGCCATGCTGGGTGGGAGTAGGCAAGTTTTCCTGAAGTAAGTGCTGCATGACTTGCTTGTCAGTGCATTTTTCTAATATTTTTGAGAGAGGTGAGAGTATGGCGATAGGTCTGAAGTTGGAAATTTTGGTGGAGTTACCTCCCTTATGTATGGGTAAAGTGTAGAATTCTTTCCAGATGGAGGGGACTTCAGATTCAGAGATGGAGCAGTCTATTAGGATAGATAGAGGGATAGCAATGGACTCATCAGCTATCTGTAAAAAATAGGGTGGAAGACTGTCAGCATAAGAGGAACAAGGTTTGAGATTTCAGAGTAGAGACTTAATGTAGTTGGTTGAAACAGGTTCAAGAGAGAGAGAGTTTATAGAATTTGGAGTTGGGTGTGACGTAGTGTGGTCATTTCAGCTAGCGCAAGAGGGGACAAGGTTTACCATCTTTGATATGGATTTGATGAAGTAGGTGTTAAAAATGGTGGCAGTTTCTACAGGTGTGTTATTGGGGTAGGGTTTGGGAGGAGAGGGGTGACCTGGGTGCAGCATTTGATTTAGCGAGTTCCAGAATTTTTTAGGGTTAGAGTTTTGAGCAGTTGTGGAGTTGAGGTAGTAGCCCTTCTTGTCTTTGTGAATGTGCTTTTTAGCCTGGTTTCTAAGTTTTTTATATTTTATCAAGTGGGCAGGAAGTTTATTTTTTAACCAGAGTTTCCAAGTCCTGTCTCTATTTTTCATTATTGTGTGGGTATCGTAAGTTAACCATGGGTCCTGTATTAGTTCTGATTCTAACTGTACAGAGAGGAGCAAGTGAATTAATGATGTTCAGGAAAGTAGAGTTAAAGTGTTTGGCAACTTCATCTAAGGGGAGTGTGGTTAGGTGTGTCCAGTTAATTTTAGAGGAGGTCATTAAAAGTTGCAGGGTTGAAATTTGCTAGTTTACGACAGGTGATGAATTTATGTGACCTTGAGAAGTGAGGTGTGTATTTTAGGACTTTTACAGGGGAGTAATCACTTATGGAGTTTAATAGGGTTTGGGGGTTATGGTACTTTAGGGGATCAGAGACTAGAATCCAGTCTAATAGAGTACTAGGAATATTGGATCTGTTAGTGTGGGTAGGTGCTGAGACTAGTTGCGTAAAGCTATGTAAGTTAAAGCAAGTGGTGGAGTTTGGTGCCTGTAGGTTTAACCAATTTATGCTAACATCCCCGGGAAGGATGGTTTCATTGTGTATGTGTTGGGAAAGGTAGGCGAGAATATTTTCAAGCAGTGAGATGTTGTCGCCTGGGGGAATATATATAGCTACCATGGTGATAGTTGTGAAGTTGTTATGTTTCAGCTAAGCTATCAGCAGTTCAGCGGGAGAAAAGGTGGGAGTGGGTTTAAGCATAGTGAGAATAAGATGGTCTGAATAGACAATGGCCACTCCATCCCCCCCCTTTTTTTTTTTTTTTAGAGTGGTCCAGTCTTAGAATATTATAACCAGGGGGAGGATATCACCAGCTGGGTAAGGCGGTTTTAGCCAAGTTTCACTGAGGGTGACAACATCAGAGTTGTAGTTAGCCATCCAAACGTGAAATTCGCTGATTTTATTAACTATACTCCTGGTATTAATAGAGTGAAACAATATCATTTTTTGGAGGAGTTGATCCATTAGAGGAGGGAGAAGTAGCATAGTTGGATGGGAGGGTGGAGTTGGGAGTTGGATTTGGATGAATATCACCAGATTGTAGTAGAGATTTGTGGAGGTATTAATGCTTGTAGTGTAGGTACTTTATTTTATGTGAAGATAAGATGGTTTGGGGAGGAGGAATTTTGATTTTTGGGGCGGGCATCCAGAGGAAAGACCAAAGAGCAGATGTAAAAGGATTGCTGTAGGTATATTGTTTTGTTTTCCTAAGTGATTGTGGGACTAGAGTGTATAGGTATAAGGAGGCAGTTGTAGGAGGAAATGGAGTAGGGCAGTAGTAAGGGAGGTAAGAGAAGGAGTATTAGGTTACAGAAAGGCGTGCTAAGTACAGTGTCTGTAGGTAGGGATAGAGTTTTAAGGTTATATCTGAGTGGTAAGAGAGGTAATAGTCACAGTCAGATTGGTGGGGTGTGTATGGGAGAAGGTGTGGACTAAGTTAGAGATGTGTGAGGAAGAGGGGGTTCTGAGGTGGGCTAGGGCAGAGAATCAGAAAGGGAAGGGGTTAGGGGAGGAGCTGGGCAGGAAGGATAGGTATAAAGGAAATGATATGGGGGTGGGTGAAAATGAGGGTGTGAAGGGGAGCAAGGCCGAGTGTAGCGGGGCTGAACCTGTATCGCTTAGCCACACAGGAAAGAAAACAATCAGTGAGAAATAGCTGCTTAGGGCTTCAGGTAAGTTCAGGAAGGAGAAAAAGAGTAGGGGACAGTGATAAGAAATGGAGCCAGGCTAGTATGTTGCTGCTATGCTTAAGGATAAAAATGGTATTTCAGAAACAGTACAAAGGTATCTTTTGAGGGCAGGAGAACCAGGCTGTGCAACTAAATTCCTGTTTAAGGTAGCTGGCTTTCCTAGGTAGCATGCTCTATTTGGAGTGAGTACTTTCCTGTACTCTTTTGGGAGGAGTTGTTCAGAGATGCTTGTTTCTGATTGAGGGACTCGATCTTGGGTAGTGCCGTTTTGTCAGGGTCTCTGAGCTAGGCAGTTGAACTTGGTTGGCCAGAACTAGGAGACAAAAGGAGAGGCAAGAGAATAATTATTAGGCATTGTAGGGCAGGAAAAAGGTACAGAGAGATATGAGAAGAACAGAGTAAGATGCTAATGAAACAGCAGACAGTAATTTAGAGTCCTGGTTTGAGCAGCAAGCTATTACATAGCAATAGTCTTATCAACACAAAGCACAGAAAGTTAGCTGCAGGTTTGTGGTCAGAGTGAAAGTAGTAAGCGTAATTTTCCATAGGAGTCTCTAAATGTACATTATCATGTTTCCCTATGCAGGTTACAATGAACGCTACATCTAGAAATGTAATTGCATTACAGTTTTTGTATCCTGAATACAGCATCAGTATAAAATACAAGGGGTTGTAGTTTAGCTTTCTAGTCAAATTCAATGAGTGCTACATCTAGGAAATACTTAATTGCAGTAGTGTTTTAGTAGCCAGAGTACAGCAATCATATAAAATTTAAGGGACTGCAGTTAATCTATCAAGTCACTTACAAATTAGTGTGGTTGCGAGCAACTTTTCTATGGCAGCAGATTTACCTTTGACTTTCTACAGTAGCAGTTAAACATTTAGTGTTTCAAGTTTTAGTCTGTCTCACCTGGTCAACATTGCAGTGCTGTTATGAGTACACATTAAAAGAAATGGTGTTGCATTGCATAACTACTTCCTCAGTAAAGCTTTAATTTGTTAACGTGTAGCAGTTTAGGATCTACACCAGTTATGAGCAATTTTGTTATTCAGGTAAGTATTGCAAGTACATTAACCACAGAATGCTGCAGTAGGGTTGTCGCCTCACAGTAAGATGCTGTCCGGTTCGATTCTCAGCTAGAGTGTCTTCTGCATGGAGACATGCATGAATGGGCCTACCTTCATTGAAGGTTGTGCGTCAGGGCTGGTAACCCGGCACGTAAAAATCAACTAACAATCATTAGCGGACCGGAATTCCGCTGTGGTGACCCCTGACCGGGAAAAGCCGAAAGACACATCATTACAGAAATGCAGTAAGAGTGTTATGAGGTTAACAGAGATGGTAATATAAATATAACACAATTGCCTTACCTGTAGAGCATGCTACCTTAGGAGGATGCTAAGTCTAGGGGAAGATAGTTCTAAAAATGGTGCTGAGGTATCGGAGCTGAGATAACACCTAGATCCAGATGTGAAGGGGAAATAAGGGGGCATGGGCAGAACCTGTATTGCTTAGCTGCACAGGAAAGAAAGCAATCCATGAGAAATGGCTGCTTAGGCCTTCAGGTAAGTCCAGGGAGGGTAAAAAGAGTAAGGGACACTGATAAGAAATGGACTAGTATATTGCTGCTATGGTTAAGGGTAAAAATGGTATTTCAAAAACAGCACAGAGGTGTGTTTTGAGGGCAAGGGATTCAGGCTGGGCAACTAGCTTACTGTTTAAAACAAAGAAAAGTACCTCTACGTTACTAAAGGTGGAGCAGTCAAGAAAATAAAGTAAAATGTAAATTCTGTTACCACCACCACGGCTAAAATCTTTTATTGGGCTGATAAAACTTATAGGAGATAAAATGAAAGTTCAGCTTCCCTTATACACATGATAAGCGCTTTCAATTTGTCTTCATCAGATCGTGAAAAATTACAAGCTCCACCATAAAATAATTAGTATACCTTTAAGACAGAGAGAGATTTTCTTTAAGGTCATTAACATGTTAAGCAGAATATAAAAGTAAATAAGTCCCTGATTTATTTTTCACGATCTGATGACAAATCAAAAGTGCTTATCATGTGTATAAGGGATGCTGAACTTTCATTTTAGCTCCTATCAGTTTTATCAGCCTAATAAAAGATTTTAGCCGTGGTGGTGGTAACAGATTTTACATTTCAGATTACCGTTTAAGGTAGCTGGTGTCCTATGTAGCGTGCTCTATTTGGAGAAACTACTTTAACAATAAGTTACCAAATTAGTCATGAAAAGAGACTTTCCCATACTTTGATGACAGGAGTTGGTCAGAGATTCTTGTTTCTGATTAAAGGACTCGATCTTGGGTAGTACTGTTTTGTCAGGGTCTCTGAGCTAGGCAGTTGAACTTGGTTTGCCAGAGCTGTAGAGCAGGCTATGTCAGGAGGGTGCTACGTCTAGGGGGAGGAGAGTTTTTAAAAATCTAGTAAGGGTGCTACTCTGCTTGTCATGTAGTGGAAGTTTGTTCCAGATGTGAGGGATACATTGGGATGTAAATCTATCATGCCAACTTGCCTTATCTGCTGATGACTGTTTAGTGCCTTTAACTGAATATTTGATGTACCATTAGTTCTGCAAAGGGATAGGAGGTCAAATAGGGATGGATATTTTCATGGCACAAAAGGCTATACATAAATCTCCACTGAGGTGTCTGTAATTTTATTTATTTATTTCATTTGTTTACTGGGTAATGTCTGACTGGGCACGAGTCCCTTTTTCACCGGAGGCCCAGGGAGAAAAGCTCCAGACATACATAGATATAGTTACTTACATGTAGTTAAACAGGGAGTAACCCTCCAAATACATACAAAAGCAGTCATTACTTACATATAGCTAAGAGAATTGTACAAATTAAGCTGCACATATAACATGTTTTTAAACAGTTGGACAAAAAGAGAAAAGAATAGTTGTATCGAGTAACAAGCTGGATAGTTCTGCTTCAAAGTTTTGTGGCAAAATGGGAATAGCTTAAGAGGGAGTTAAAACAACATGAGTAATGGTGAGAACAGAGAACGATGGACCTGCAGGAAGAGCATTAGTGTTGAAAGTCAAAGCAGAAATTGAGTTACCAAAGCTAACTCTGAATAGAGGGAGAGTAAAGTTATTAAAGCAAGATACTGGTAGTAGCTATGAAAAAGAGAATGTGAGAAAGAGCCGGGATTGGGAATGAAAGTGGAGGTGGTTGGTCTAACCAGGAGTGTGGCATGAGCAAAGCCAGTGTTGAGCTAGATGTTCTTTAAGGAGGTGTTTGAATTCATGAAAGCAAGGTTTTTTGCAATTAGTTGGGAGAGGGTGTTCCCGAGTTTGGCAATTTTATGTGAGTAGAGGGCGGAGCCTTGAGTGTTGTGGGATTGGGTGATGTTTAGTAGTAGCTTGTTTGAGGATCTTAATAACCTATGACTGTTGATGATTTGGATAAGGCTGGTGAGTGCTGAGCAGTCGTTTGGTTTGTATATTATATTGTGGGCTATGGTCAGTTGGTTTAGTGTGAGCAGGTTTGAAAGTTCTAGCCACTTGAGCTGTGTGAGTACTGTGCAGTGGTGGGTTCTACAGGGGTGGCTAGTAACAAATTTGGCAATTTTGTTGTAGCATGATTCAAGATTATGCAGGTCTGATTTGCCAGGTTTGTAAAGGCTTGGGAGCCATAGAGGAGGGTAGAGACTAGTTGAGTCTGGGCAGTGGCTAGTCTGGAACTGTTTGAAAGGTAAGGTTTGATTCTGTATAAGGAGCCTAGGTTAGCATGCACTTTTTTGATGGTGAGGGAGATGTGAGTACCAGACCTTAGGTTGTTATCAATTATGACAACAAGGAGTTTGGTTTGATTAGTGGGTTCTATTTTGATACCATCTATGGAGAGGAGAGAAAGGGATTAGCCAAGTTTTGGGTTTATTATAATTGAAAAAACGAACCTGGTTTTGTTAGGATTTAGTATGCGCTGATGATTAGTGAGGTAGTTTTCTATGTTCTGAAAGGATTTTTGCAAAGTTGATTTTAGATCCTGGGGTGTGGAGGCTGAGCAGATTAATGTAGAGTTATTGGCATGCTGGACTATGGTAGCTAGTTGGGTTGCAGAGCTGAGGTAATTGGTAAAAATAGTAGAGAGGAGGTCCAAGAATGGAGCTTTGGGGCACTCCAACAGTGATGGGAAGTAGGGGGACAGGGTGTTTTCCCACTTGGTGGCTTGCTGATGGTTGGAGAGATAACTATGGAACCAGGAGAGGGTTGGTGAGTTTAGACCAAGAGATGATAGTTTATTTAGTAGGATTTGGTGGGAGACTGTGTCAAAAGCTTTTGACATGTCTAGAAATATAGAGGAGACCATTTGACCATCGCTGATGAGACCCTGTATGGTGTTAGTGAAAGATAGCAGGGTAGTGCTGGTACTGTGTTGTGGTCTAAAGCCATGTTGTGTGGGGGAGAGGAGGCTATGATTTAAGAGGTGGGAGAGGAGTTGAGAGTGAATGCATTTTTCTAAGATCTTAGCTAAAGGGGAGAGGATGGCTATAGGATGGTAATTTGTTAGTACTTTACGGGGGCCTCCTTTGTGTAGTGGAATGATGTGAGATATTTTCCAAAGATGGGGGACATATTGTTCGGATATAGAGCGGTTTCTCAAAATTGCTATGGGATAGGCAATTGAGGGGGCAGCAATTTTCAGGAAATCATTGGGTAGGTGGTCAGCAGCAAGAGAGCAGTGTTTGAGCTTGGAAAGGAGTGATTTTATGTAGTTTATTTTGATTGTGGAGAAGGAGAAGGGGTGGGGGAGACAGGAGAGGGATTGGGTATGGTGAGAGGTTGGGAGACAGATTCCCGAGTAGTGAAGAGATTGAATTAATAAAGCGTGAATTGAATTGTGTAGCTATTGGGACTGTAGTGTTGGAGATAGCTGGAGTGGGGGTTGGGGGTTTTCCTGGGTTGAGAAGATAGTTAATGTTTTGCCAACATTTTTTGGGATTATATTGATGATTTTGTGACATGAGTGAAAGTAGTTTTGGGTTTATTGGTAAGTATCCAATCAATAGTAGATTGCTTTTTAGACTGTTTATCTAACCATGTGGACAGGAGATGATTTGAGTGAAGTTAAAGAGGTTTAGGAAAGTACAGGGGTTATTGGAGTTGCAGGTATACCAGTCAAGGTTAAAGTCTCCTAAGATAATGGTTTCTTGGTTAAAATTGTTTAAGGCCCAGGCAAGGAGACTTTCAGTTATAGGGAGGTTATTTCCTGGGAGGGAGGGAGGAAGTTATGATAATAATTGTTTTGTTAGGGCTTATTGTTAAGCATGTTGTTAGAATTTCAGAGTTAGGAAGGTCAGGAGGAGTACAATTCAATAACTCAAGTTTGAATTTATCTTTGTACATGATGACGACGCCTCCTCCCCTTTTAATTGGCCAGTCTAATCTAATTATGTTATAACCATATGTAATAATTTCTTCATCTTTAATGTGAGGCTTTATCCAGGTTTCTGTAATAGCTGCAATGTCAGGTAGATAGGCTTTAAGGGTTGCAAGGAATTCAGTGGTTTTGTTTACAATACAATGGAGATTAAAGTTTATAAAGACTAGGTCGGAGTTTGTGTTTGGAAGTAGGGTGAGTGGGTGGTGATCTGTAGTATGCTGGAAAGAGGTAGGGGTAGGGCTGGGAGGGGATCTGGTATAATAAGAAGGGCTAGGGTTTTGTGGCCCTGGGCTGGGGTGGATGTCAACCTGGAGTTTAAGTTGAGCTATATTGTATAGTAAGTGGTATTTTATTTTATTGGTGAGTTTAGCAAATCTGTGTGTTGGGGGATAAGTATTGTAGGCAAGTGTTTGAAGGGTAGGGGAAGGATGGTGGTTGTGTTGTAGAGTTGAGGACTAATGGCACTGTATGTGTGGGTGTGACTGTTTGTGGGTGATAGAGAAAGAGTAGGGGAGTGTAGTTGATATATGGCATAAGAGTGGAAGGAGGTGGAGCTAAGAAAGAGGTAAAGGAGGGAGAGTGTAAGAGTATTGGTTAGCAGGGAGATTAGGTAAGCCATAGTGGTTGGCTGAGTATGAGGGGGTGGGATTGTGGGTGGGGGGTGTTAGGGTTGGCTAGTGGGACTAGGGGTGTGGTTAGCTTAGGTATAAATCTAATGAAAGTGGGGATGGGTGGGAATGGGGGTAGGGTAGAGATGTGGAGTGAGCCCGAGCCTATCCAGGACAAATGGAGAGGGGCTAGCCCCAGCTAGTATGTGTGGCAAGAGACACTATCAGCTGTTCTGGACCAATTGGGGAGATACTATTACTACACAGGTAAGTTTGTTCAGGGAAAAAGTCAGTGTGGGTTTAATATGCGATAAGCATAGGCTACAGCTAAAAATGGGGGAAGGTACAACAATAGGCAATGTGCTGAGCACTGTTGCAAAATACTTATTTGCTGTTGGCACTTTATTGTATAAGTCTAGCACAGGCTGTATATATTACTAGCTGGTCAGCAGCCTGTCGTAACACCACTCTTACAGGAGTAAGAGACTGAGTGCAGACAATGGGCTGCCAGTCTCTTCTGATAACTAAGATTTTTGAGGCCACTAATCTTTTTCTACTTAATTTAGTGTAGTGACAGACAAAAAAACAACAAAAAAGGCAACTTAGAAGTTGCAACTTTACGCAGCAGAAGTAATAATGGTGTGCTGTACATTGATGGGTGCAATTAACTTACAGATTGTTGCACCTGTAGCAAGCAAATAAACATAATTTATTATTCTGAGAACTGAGTCAATCATTGTGAGTCTGATTCTGTGTGGCTTAGCTACCTCTGCCAGCCAGCCTGTACAAGTAGTCCTTCATCCTATTGCTACGTTCCATCATCTGGGCAAGCAATTCAGCCAGACAACTAAGTTTGAAATGGAGAGAAAGAGAGCTTCCTCTGCAAGGCATTATATGGTGCTGAGTTAAGGAATTCTTTTCACCTCCGGTTAAAAAATAAACACTGTGTATTGCTTTAATAAAGTCTGACTTCCAGCAGCTTAATCTCATTGTTTCATTGTGCACTTTCTAGATACAGTTGGTTTTCACTACCTGTGGAAATTTGTGAGAGGTTCAATAGAGGTGTATTTTATGTTATTGTTTATTTTTACATTTGTTAACTGGGAAGGTGGACACATCTGAGGATCCTTTCACCCATGACTCAGGCCTAGTGGGTAAATACAAAGAACAGAAAAAAAACATGTATTAAAAAGAAACAGTGCAAATACAAGACATTGGGTATTAATAAACCTTTCAAATACATATAAATAAACAGTGAAAAATGTATAAAAACATCTGATCAAATACATGGTACAAATAGTTTTAATGAACTCAGATTAGCTACATATAAGCATTAGCTATACCAAATAACTACTTCCAATGATCTGAGTGAATACGAAGTTTTTAGTCTATGCAGCATAGGATCATAGGAGGTTACTAGGCTAATGACTCAAGGGCTCTTACAAGCCTAACCAAGTTTTACCCTTATTTCCCTGATCAGCAGCTATCACCCCTGTCAAAGAGGGACATATGTGGACTCCTGGGGTGAATTTACGGTTACCTATCCAATCATCCAGATTGCGTTTGAAGACAGCCAATGAGGTGGTCTGCTTGACATGAAGTGGGAGTCTGTGGCACCCTCAGGGAGACAAATCTGTCCCTCCAGCAGGTTCTATTAATGTCACATACCAGGTTAAGGCCATTAGAGGGATAAACACATGTACCATTTGACTTAATGATATCCAGCATTTCCATTAAAGCAGGGACAAAGATCGCCTTATATTTAAGGCAGAGATTACCGCTGAGGAGTCCAAATGAAACAGAATAAAGTGACAGTGATCCTCGTAGGACAGATGCTGAAGACCTTGAATTTTTCTTGTGAGAACCTTTCTGGTCTCTCCAATTGCTTCAGGTGCTTGGAAAGGTACATACCAAAAGGGGCATTGTACTCGATTGTTGGCCTGATGAGGGGAGAGTACAGGGAGGTTGTAACTTCTCTTTTTTTCTGGAGGCAATACCCTTATTTATGAGATGAGCAATATAGAATGCCCTTATTATCATTGTGGAGTCATGGTGATCAAAGGTAAGGTTTCTGTCAACCTGTGTGCCCAGGTGTCTCACCACTGAGTGTGTACTTAGGGTGTTATTGATGGGGTAGTTAGCAGGAACATCACTCTTACCAAAACGGATGATGATGCATTTTTTTGCATTGAGTTTAAGGCCATGACTTTGGCCCAGTCATTTGTTTGTGTAAAACTCTCTTGTAGGATCTTGACATCCTGCAAGAGGGTCTTACAATGAGATTTTGGTATTGATTTGCTTTAAGGGGAAATGTAGTAATTTTTGGGAAATATTAAAGCAATACCACCACATTTCCTCTGTATACTGTCATTACAGATATTATATCCAAGAGATTTCATTTCAGAGTCTTTTATGCATTTAAACCACGTTTGTCACAGTGAGAACATCAGGCTAATGTTGGGTAATTCAGGCATGTAGTTCATCAGTTTTATTTTGTATGTTCCTAACATTTATTGCAACAAAAATTAGGTCACCAGTGATGGGGGTGGGGACTGGCTGTTGTTGGGTTATCAAAGTGTGTGGGAGAGAATTGTCTTTGTGTTTGTTGTGATAGGTGGGGCCAGAATTAGGGTGTATACCTCCTCTTAGAAGGATTTTCGTATACTGGGGAATTATGTACACTTTTTGTTTTTTGGAGAGGATTCTTGCACTTAATTTTATTTGGTTTGAGTTGAAATGCAGGTAGTCTATATATTTGGAGTAAAAGTGAGGGGCAAAATTAAGTAGGTTTGGTGCAATGTGTGGATAGTGTAAAGAGGAAGTATGGAGAGATGTTGAGAGATGTCATTGAGTCATGGTAGGATGAAAGATGGCATAGTAGGAGGAGAAGAATAGAGGATTAGCTGAAGAGTAGCATAATTAAGTACAAGAATCTGTATTTTATAGATGTGAGTTGAGAAAAAGAATAAAGAGAAAGGGAGGATACTGTAATAAGGATGCTTAAATGTTTACTCTTAATAGCAGTTAATGAAGATAGATGTAACAGGAGGGAGTTAACATACCTCTCAACATTTTAGCACAAGAAATCTACACAAAGCCAAAAATAATGGGAGACAAAGGCCCAAAAGTATAGACAGATGTTAGTTATTGCTCTTATATACTTAGAGGGTTGCTAGAATAAAAGATTTTTGCATTAGCATGCATTTTTGTAAGGCTAGTAATCCTGAAACCCAAATGTCTGTCATTATTTAATGACTTCATTTCTCACTGATTTGCCAGAAAAAACACATTTTATGAGGAACAGACTGAAAATATAAATAAAAATGTGGATATTCTGTAAAAATTTGAACAATTGAGAGCCATGAAATTAACCTGCATTTCCACAGTAGTTGTGCTATTTTTATTAACTAGATGGATATGAAGAGACTTTTTGAAGTGTTGAAGAATGTTAAAATATTTTCAAATAATTTAGCTGAGGAAGGGGTAGAATATAGATTACAGCACAAACTAGTTTTATGGGGATCCTATCAGTTCGTCGAAACTTCAGCAGTTCGAACACCATCCCCGGGATTCATGAAGCTTGCTCCAGGTGCCGGAGTAGCATTGGAGATCTAGCACCAAATATGGCCACAGAGCAATTCAGGTACGAGCTGTTTCCACGTGCACTACCAGCGTATGCCAGAGCTGTTCTTCTCCCAGCGCATGTATGCTAATTACCCCATGTGCAGCAGTGTAGCATACAAATGAAGGTATATAGCGATTCATGAAGTGGTGCAGGTGTAGCATAAGCATGTAGAAATGTAAACCAAAAAAAAAAACGGTTTACATTTTGTCAAACATAAAATCGGAGCCATGAAAGCAGACCAGACTTACGTATTATAATGTTAATATATGCCAATGGCTAAATATATAGCCAATGGCATAAAAAACATGCACAACATATAAAAAATAACATTTAATGTCATGGCCACCCTAACACAAAGTAAAACCGCAGTGCATCTGTGCACAAACGGGATCACAATGAAAATATATTTAGATGTCATAAAACTGCAATGTAACACAATTCATGATAGCCCCATAATAGTCAATGGCACGCATGCTACACCACAACCATGGTGGAAGGGTTGCTAAGGGTCTGTGACAGTATTCCATGCGGTAACTAGGAATTAGCAGTCAATGCCATGCAAATGAGTCAAGTAATACTGAATTGCAAATGCCCCAGCGGTGTAAGGATGTACCACATGACGTAGTGGTACAACACCGAGGAGTGGCCTGGAGATAAACATGACATCAAGAGAGGGGTGCACCACCATAGCTGTAAGCATATTGGATCATTGCTAATCCGTGTTGCCTGTTGCTAAGCAAAGCCACAGGATAGGGGTGTGGAAGTAGCCATAGCTTTGCTTAGCTGAGAGCACACAAGGTAACTGAAAGTTCATGTGAACGTGGATGAAAACGCACACGAAACCTGGTAAATGGCTGTGCACGGTGTGCACCACTGCTGAAACAGGAAGGATATGGGAAGACAATAAGGAAATGCTGCAGCATGGTAATTGGAGTACAAATGAGTAATTAACACCTAGGTACTCGCAGTGGGCCATAGACAACAGCTAACATGGCTGCTATTAGCTACCTGCAGGACAGGAAAGGGGAGGTGCCATACAGCAAAGAAAAGAGAACTGTCACAGCAGAACAAAGCAAACTTGCAGTAGATCAGCTACATAACACATTTCCTAACACAATCCTGGGTTGTGAAAGTACAAAACAAGAAAGCCGGCAGCTGGATGCATGCCTGACAATGGGAGGGGAATTGGGTTGAAAATTGAAGTAAAGGGCAATAGATGAATCACGGCAGCCAAGCGTGAGTCAACATCAAAGGCCCCATAATAGCAGTACCTGCTGTAAAATGAATAATTAAGATACCCTGCAGCTGGAATAGCACAAACACACCCAATTACACCAGCATCATCCATTGCACAATAGTATAAGGTGTGAAAGCTCCACACACACTTGTGTATTCCCAGACACTCTGCACCATTGGTGGATACAGACAGGGAACTTTTAATATGTACATGTTAGGGGCAGCCATAGCTTTGATTCACCAGCATGTGTTGGAGACTGACGGTGGTGTGGAGGATGATGCTGATAACCATCTCAGGCACTGGAGGAGGAGAAGAGTGTTCAGATCCAGGGTAACCTACCAGGGGCTACATGATCTGGAGATAGTAGAGTGTTACAGAGTGGACAGGGACATCATACAGCAACTTGTTGAGCTGTGCCAGCCACACCTCAGAGTCAGAAGTAACAGAGGGGAACCCATCCCAGTGGACACGAAGGTATGTGTAAGCTTGAGAATACTAGCCACAGGTACCTTCCAAAGGCCAACTGGGGATATCCTGGGGATCTCACAGTCATCAGCATCCAGGGTACTCCACCAGTTCCTGGATGCCATGTTATCACATGCCAATGAGCACATATACTTCCCCCGAACGCAGGATGAGTTGGCCAGCAATATGCGTCTTTTCCACCGTATGTCAGACTACCCGGAGTTACTGAGTGCAATAGACTGCACGCACATACACATCAATTCACCACCTGTTGAGCAGGGTAGGTGCTACATAAACCGCAAGGGATTCCCCTCCATCAACTGCCAGGTTGTGTGCAATGCCCAGGACATTATCATGGATGTGTGTGCTGGCAGCCCTGGAAGCTATCATGACTCCCACATCTGGCACGCCCCACAGCTGTATCAGGTATTTGCCAGGGGGGACATCCCATATGGCCACCTGGTGGAGGATGCTGGCTATGCACTGGAACTGTGGATGATGACTCCCATCAGAAATGCACACACAGCCATGCAAGAATGCCACAATGAGGCACAAGCGGAAACCAGAATCATCATAGAGTGTGTGTTTGGGATGCTGAAATCACGGTTCCATTGCTTGGACATATCTGGTGGAGCCTTGCAGCACTCTCCAGGCACGTGTGCCCACATCTTCATAGTATGTGCCATGCTACACAATATGATCCTGCGGAAACAGCTGCATAAGGGACAGAATGGTGAAGGCCCTCACAGCCCACCACCATTGCCAAGGAACCCACAGGCACAGAGGGACTCAGACCATGAACACCCTGTGCTAGCCCCAGTAGGCAGATGGAGGCATGCCCAGTATGCCCATGCCTTGGCAAAGAGGGAACATATAGCACACACACTGACAGTGTAGGCACTCATGGACTGACACCCTTCTCCACCTTCACACACAGCAAACATGGATGGCACACACACACAACCACCTGTAAATTGTCATGTATAGGTGGTCTACTGTGTGCATCCTACATGGTTAGCCCTCAACTATTGTACACACAACCGCCATTGGCACAAGGTAAGTCAATACCTGAACAGTAAATTAAGCTATCAGCGTGTGACCATACTGTATGTAGAGGTTCATAGATACATAGGTAGGTACATGCCCAACTGCCGAGGCCACTCATAAGTATAGGCAAAAAGTGTTTGCTGTCGCCACCCTATCGATTAACTAACTGTCCCTCTGTGGAGCAGAGCCAATTGCTGGATTGCTGGGATGTATCCACTGTTCCCCACCCACTCTGCAAGGATTCCCTGGAGTGTTAGTGAGGGGTTTTGTATAATGTAATCAGGGATGTAGTTCCAAATAATGAGAAGTATCCCTGACAGGAATCTTCACAGATGTTTACATGTTACATAGTATACCTTAAACACAGCTTGCATATATAGGTAGTTCTCCACAGAATAATAAACATATGGAACACACAACTGCTGAAATGTGCGTTAATCACCCTTGCACTACCAGTGCCTGCTCTAAGAGGTAAGATATCACTGCCAGGATTAGAACATTTTATTTTCATTTATTTCTTTTATTTAAATTTGTTGACCGGGAGTGTCCGACTGGACGTGGGCCCTTTTTCAGCAGATGCCCGGGGAGAAAAGCTCCACAGATTAACACTTTAACATAGAAATTACTTGCAACCATGTACACAATTATCACAATAACATACCACTAAGCTACCCAAGATGTACCAATGGCAGTCGTGTATACTGACAGGATAAAATCCAAAAGGTAGGAATGTGTTGAAATAGGACAAACTGGCATGTACCCAATGAAAGGTGTATGTTATAATATATATATATATATATATATATATATATATATATATATATATATAATATACATCATATATATATATATATATATATATATATATATATATATATATATATAGAGAGAGTATATATATATATATATATATATATATATATATATATATATATATATATATACTTTACATACTGACGTTCTGGGTGTGGTGTGTGTTCTTGGGGGACTGGAATGTGTGGGTATGGGTTAGCTTTGTGCGTCTGTTTGCACGATATAGGAGGTAGAATATTAAAGTGGGGGTGTAGGGGGCGCAGGGGGGCTTGGCCACCTGCTCATATGTAGTGCAGGATGGTTTGTTTGGATGTGGTGGGTAGCAGTGTCTGTGTGTGCGTGTTCCATGTTCATGTTACTTTCGTGAGTTACTGTCGCTGCCGGTAATGTGGGGTATGGGAGTTTGGGCCAGGTACTGTATGAGTCGGAATTCTGTGGTTTCGGGATTCCATAGGTATCCTGTATACAGCGGTTGAAGTGTTCATATATGTGTGCAACATGGACCATAGAAATCACACATTCCACCACTACCAAGCTTTATGAACAAAGGATATGGAGAGTATATGCCTATACACTATTACAAATATGTGCTATGGACATGAGCCAATGATGGTGTTACCACCTGTCCCACTTTGCGAGGGACAGTCCCTCTTTGGGATGTTGTGTCCTGACCAAATATATTAAACATGGCAAATGTCCTGGGATTGTAGTACATAATTATGTCCCATATGTACTGTAATAGTTGCATACAATAGTTATTTCTGTATCTAAAATACCTACATGTTACAAGAAACAGGATAAGCAACTAAACTGCTACAAGAATAAGCTTATATTTAGGCAAGAAAGGAATGTTCTATCCCTTGTACTGACTGTGGGTTTGTGTCGGCTTGTAAATTCTGATGTGTGTCCCGAAAATGTCCCACTATGGGCATATGAAAAGGTGGCAACCCTAACCAAAGAGGGTCAGTCACCAACACAACTACAATGACTGCATATACCTATGACAGAAATACACAGCCTTCATGTATCAACACTTTATTACATTTAGATATATTACAGAAGGGATTCCAGGACTAACATCACCTGCATGCTATACAGGAACCACATAACAGTGCCTTAATGAATCAGCCTGCAATTACCATTGTATTAGTCCACTAAAGGATAGGTGTTCAAATAGGGAAGGAAACCTCACACACATATCGATTATGTATAAAAGCAGTTCCTACACACCTGCATCCGCTATGCACAGCCACCAACATCACCCCCACACCCAAATAAATTACAATATAAACTGTAATATCACAAATCATTCACTCACTGTACGACATCTGCAGAAGCCTTAACATACCTTCTCAGAGACACACTAACATGGCCTTATGTGAAATAGCTGCTGTTACACAATGGAACAGCTGCTGATGTTACAGGGTTTGTTTGCACTAATCCTGTTTCAGAGGGTTGTTTGTACACCAGGGTGTGTTAGCAATTACTGAGTAACAGCACAGTATGCTAAACTTGTACACCAAATCAAGGATATCTGGTGAGCACACTGTAAACCACATAACAGTTCATACATAGCCATACAGCCTTGAGCTGACCAAACATGCTTGCCAGACTTAAACATCTGCAGAAGTATCAGGTACAAACAAACCCTGTATAAGTAGCAATGTTCTGAAATATAACAGCTGTACTAACATGTAGAACAAAATCATCTAGCCATTACACACAATCCACGGGAGTCATGAAGCTATTATATCTGTGTGTGTGTCCATATAGCTGTTGAAATATATCACAAACAACACATCCAGGCCGTCTTCCTCAAAAGTAAGGCAAACGGACAACGCCCAAAAGGAGTAGTCAGTTATATACCACTGTTGCCATGGTATCGGCTAATGGAGTAGCTGTATAGCTGATGTGCATTTAATTAACTACTTTGGAACACCAATTGGTGATCAGGATACCACATGTTACCAATATTTAACTAGAAACGGATGGGTTATCACACATTCAAACCATCCGTATATACCAGCAGAACATTACAAAGAACATTGAAACACAAACAGAAAAGGATTGAATCAATAGTTAATGACACGTTGGGTTACTAATAAGGTATGTAGAACAGTCATTATGTCTGTGTATTTAGTACCTTTCTGTAGTATTTAAAGTGCACACAATCCATATAGTGGAAACAGTTATCTTGTAGTGATGTATTGTTGAGCATAGTAACGCTTGTAGTATTTGTGTGTACTGCTGTAGGTCACAAGGCAAACACCACATACACCACAAGGGATGCTATATAAGGGCTTTGAACAGAAATTCTCCTCACCAGCCACTGTTAGTGGCGGGGCTGGTCCAACAAGTATGTGCTATAACAGGGGATAGTTTATGTTGATATATTGTAACGGTAGCCATATGTATGGGTGTATTACTGAGAATAACATGGCAAAGGTTGGTCCACTGTGCAATTATGATTTGCATTGTGGGATATTGTACCAATAATTGTGTAATGTACAGTATTGTAGGCAGATATGTATTACAAGCTACATAGCATTACTCTTATGTTAGGCAAACATTAGTTATGTCTATTGGCATTTACAATACACAATAACAGGATACATATGTCTTTTAGTCAACCAACAGTTTATCAGCATGATAACAAAGTAAAATGGAAGAGCTAGTTAATTATCCATGCACATAAGACATATAATATGTGCAAAGGTAGGTACTAGGCTGTCTTACCAAAGGTATTTATAAGCCTAGCCAGAGTGTGTTGACTTTTGCCACCCCCATAGGTTGGTTCCCTGTGCCTCTGAATGGCAGAGCCATTAGTTCCCTGTGCCTCTGTCCAGCAGAGCCACTGCAGTGATCCCCGGGGTACATGTCTGTCTCCCATCCACATGTCAAGGTTTCCCTTGAAGAGTGCTAGTGAGGGGCCCTGCCTGATGTACATTGGAATCATGTTCCAAAGCATAGGGAGGGTCTGGGTCAGGAATCTATCCATCCAGCATGTCCTAGTCATTGTGGTTAGGTTATATCCCTAGAGCATGTGGCTCTCAGGGACCTCTGTTTAGGTGGAGCATATCCAGCAAAACTGGGTTGGACATGGGCCTTGTATGTCAAGCAGAGATCACCTGTGAGTATGCGGTATGCAACGGAGTACAGCTGGAGTTTTTTAGGTTGGGCTGCATAGTTCATCTGTTTGAGGTCAGTAATCCTCTTGGTGTGGTACTGTTTTGGTCTTCCAAGTTGTTGCAGTTGTCTTGTAAGGTATATCCCAAATGGGGTGTTGTATCCTTTAATGGGTCTAATAAGTCATGAGCAGAGAGTCACAATGGCCTCCTTTGAGCTGGATGCGAACCCATTAGAGATTAGGGGGCCCATGTAGAAGGATATTCTAACCACCTTGTTATTATGGATATCGAAGGAGAGATTGCTATCTACTGGGGTTCCCGGATCCCTTATTACCTTTTTTGTATGTAGGGGACTAGCACCTATATGGTAGTCCATGGGTAATTAGCTATATCCAAAGGGGATGACTATGCACTTTTAGGCATTCAGCTTGACACCATGATATTGACACCAGGTATTCATCTCAGTGCGACCCTTCCAGAGGGTGTCTGTAACAGCTGGTGATACAATTATGTCCCCTAGTTTGCAGTCGTCTGCAAACCTTTTCAGCCAAAGCCCTCCTGTGCTTGTCTGTACATCAGAGAAGTATATACCGAACATGAGGGGTCCTAGGACTGAGCCCTGGGGGATGCCACTTGTAACTGGTATACAGTCGGACCTAGGGTATGCAACTCCTACTGTGTGGGTTCTGTCCGTGAGCCACTTTGCAAACCATCACATGACGTAGGGGTTAATGTTCAGGTGGATGGGTATGTTGATAATACCAGAAGGAGGAATGGTGTTGAAAGGCTATGACAGATCTAGGTAGGCTGTGTGGACCTCCTTACCCTCATCTAATGCCTTGGTAACTGTCTCTAAGAAGTCCACCAGGTTTAGGAGGCATGGTTTGCCCTTAACAATGCCAAACTGGGAGGGGTCAAAGGTTTGGAGGTACCCAATGTCTCTGTGACGGAGATCCGTGATGTGCACCATAGCATTGAAGACCAGGCTAGTCAGGCCTATAGGGCAATCGGTCCCATGGTCTGTTGTGGTGCCACCTTTGTGGAGTGGGATAACTGTTGCTGTGTGCCATTCAGGGGGCACTATGTCTGATGTGAGGCTATTATTGAAAATGGTGCATAAGTGGGGAGCCAATACGTTCTGAAGTTTGTGTAAAACGCAGCCTGGGATGTTGTCCTGTCCCATGGATGCTGTGATATTGGCTTTAGAGTGTGCAGCTTTGAGAGTGAGGGAGGAAAGGTAGCAATGAACAAATCTGCCAGGATGTTGCCAATATCAGTTGGTTCTGTAATGTCCGTGCCTTTGTGCTGTAACTCAGAGCAGATCTGGTTGTTGACATCGAGATATGTGACATAGCTATAGAATACTTTGTGGTTGTTGTTGGAATTAGTGGCGGTTTAGTTTTCGTAGCTAGCTTTGGAGAATCGTATAAGGGATCTCACCTTTTTACTGAGGCTGACCAGGGAGCCCCTCCACGCATGGGGTTGTACTCTCATTTGCAACAGTATCTTCCTCCTGTAGTACAGTTTGTTTATGGCAGGGGACCACCAGATTGGTTTTCTTAATTAGGAGTATAGCATCTTGGTTCTGTTTGGGATAGCACAAACCATGCACTAGTGTAAGTGCTTATAGAGTGCATTTGTGTAGGATTCAGCAGTTGTAACAGTATTGTCCATCTGCATGGGTGTCTGTCTTAAGAAGCATGAAGTTGGCTTTGTAGACATATTATGCTGTGGTTCCCTTAATGGGGGGTGGGGGAACGGGATGTGGATATCAATGGTGTTCAGCTCATGGTCGGATCGGACCAACGAGGAGTTGACTTCATGTGTGGAGCACCGGTCACTCATGTTGTTAATGCCTAGGCCTAGGATATTGTTGCCCCTGGTGGGTGTGTGGATATGTTGATTCAGGGCATTGGTGTTTA
Organism: Protopterus annectens; assembly: GCF_019279795.1. Classification (NCBI taxonomy): domain Eukaryota; kingdom Metazoa; phylum Chordata; order Ceratodontiformes; family Protopteridae; genus Protopterus; species Protopterus annectens. Next base: position 444,585,100 of record NC_056738.1, read on the forward strand.
TGAATTCCAGAAAGCGTTGAGCTAATGAGTTAATGGTGGGGTAGATTCAGTGAGACTATGTGATGAGTGTGGTGTTTACCTTCTCCACATGACTGTCAGGTCAGGCTTGATTGGAGAGAGCTTTACCTCCAGTTTGGCAAGATGAGTGCATCTCTCACAGGTTATAGTGTTGGGTGGTAGGCGGAGAGGCTGGTCTGTGTATTTGCGGCAATGTGTACATTGCCTCAAGATGTCCAGATTCATTAGATAGACAGGTGAGAACACTGGCAGTTGACTACTTTCACCTAGATAAGTGAGGAAAGTGAGTACAAGAGCTATTTTACTCTAAGCAAGTGAGAAAAGTATGTACAAAACCTGATTACCTCTAGGTAATGAGGAAGATTGAGTGCTATAGTAATTATTAGCTTACGTAGTGCTTACAAGTTCTGAACAAGTGCTGAGCATGAATAAGCAATCCAGATAGGGTCTTGGATAACATAAACACATGCCTCCCCAACAGGTACACAAGCATATATCCATGTACACCACAGGGCCCCTGTACCCACAACTATGCAGGTACAAGCTGCACTCAGGCTGCATGGGACCTGTCCACATCACAGGTTGTATCATACACATATGGCAAAACAAGATGCTCTCCACATACACATCATGTAAAACATAGCTCCATGTCAGGTTGTGCACACACTGAATGGTGCACACCAACAGGTATCACAACCCACAAAGGGGGAGACACCACTGATAATGGGAAGTACTGCACTACTACCCTGCTGAGTCTGGTCTGGAAGGCCATGAAACTTGATCAAATAATTGATGTCAGCAGTACAGATGTAGATGACAGTAAGGTTGATGTCACACTGCATATCATAACCTTGCCAGGTTATAGGACATCATCACCCATACTGTGTACCACCTACACTCGGTATACTAGATGCACATTCCTATGTCACAGGATTGGTTTGCAATGGGACTGCTGGCAGAACCAACACTACAGAAGGTGTCTGAATAATACATGCTCATCACACCAGTGGCAGCTACAGTATGTCAGGGTTAATGAATTTTATTCCCCCTCAATGTAGTCCATACCTCACAGACAAACAGAAGGCATCTGCCTATTGAAGTATGCAAATGACTATGACCTAGGAGCAACAGTCGACTCAGGAGTGTTGTGGACAACATACAGAAGGGGCTTTGTGGGTGAGGTGTGTGTGACATATGGCCACAATCTGACAGCTACATATTGCATTGTCACCCCTATGTTAATAACCCTGTACCCATGAGCTACCACCTAGGCAGCAGTCAACATAATGGACACTTGTGTGTAAGGGATGCAGCTGGGCAGTTGTCTTTCCTGTGATAGCTACATTACCACACCTGTCAGGTAGTCATATGTGGAAACCCTAATAATGACAGGGTGCCATCCATGAATTTAGAGATCATTGTGCAGCCATACACAACACTCAAGTGGCCCATATCAGATCACATATTTCCTTTAAGGGGTATTGGCCATGTGCAGATGGCCTACTCCAGCCTTCCCATTCCCCATCTCCACTATGTAGCATGATGCATACCCTGAATAAATCCATGTCCAACCCAGTGATGTTGGACATGCTACATGTACTCATCCTGATCTCAAACACATACTTCATGGACATCCACCTTCCACATGCTGGACAGATCCTTGTCCCATACACTTTACATAGTCCTGCCATACTATGCATTCCTGTCCATCAAAGCTGCACATTGCTCCCCTCTCAAACATGGTCTGATGACTGCATGGTAAATGTATAATTAACCCTGTGGATCAGTAATGTGGCACTGCTCCACCTGGCCCCACAGACCCGCCTGTCAGCTACTGCCAGGTAACCTTTCATCCTAGATTCATACATGGCCCATGGCATATAGCCCACTAGTTGACTTTGACTTTACATGCTGTAGTTGATATCCATCCCTGCAAATACCATCTGGCTAGCCAGTGTCCCATGTGTATCACATGTGCAACACAGGTGATACATGGCAGGATGTTGAATTGCTGTACAGTGCAATGTAGATGTATATGGCAGAACACATACATGTAAAACCTTATGTGAGCAAGTCTGCAGGGTCACAGGTCATGTCTGTTAAGGCAGTGTAAGTCCTTATATGTGACATATACACAGCATCAAGGTCAACTGCATTAATATGGACACATCCAGCCATGTGCTGATAGGTAGGAACACCAGTACAGGCAAACAGACATGCCCACATCAAGACAGCATCCACATAGAGTATGAGCAATGTAATCAGGTGACGCACACACATATATGGTGATAATATCCACTCAGCACTGAGTGTCACATGTGTGTGACACAAACACGTCAGTTCCATGTAGGTTTACCAATACAACTATTTAAACTTAATAAATGTGATACACATGTATGTTCAGCTGTAGCTCTGTATGTCTTTGTGAGTTACTGTGACCTGTCCGCATCAGTATGTCTTCCAGGTATGCCTCATGCAAGGCTACCCCCTTTTACCTGCTTGGAGGATGAGGCCCTCATCCCATACCTACTCGACAATCATGATATCCTGTTCAGCCATGTGCCACAGGATACACAGCAGCGGGATGCCCTGTAGATGGAACTTCACAGGAGGGTTAATGATGTTGGTGGTCACAACCACACATACCAGTAGGTGCGCAGACACTGTACAGACCTCATTAGATGGGCAAAACAGCCTGTGAATGCAATCGCTAGGGAACAAGGTGCAACAGGTGGTGGACCACCAACCCAGCCCCCACTCACACATACCAAGGAGATACTAGCCAACCTGGGGACACCTGCAGAACCACATCCACAAGCCTTAGCTAATATTGTGGAGGTGGGTGTCTCAGCCACTGAGCCTGGAGTTGCCTGGTAAGTCCGTACTGCACCTATAACAACTATATTCCATATAGTTGCATGTGTCACTGTGCAATATGTAATGTAACATAATTTGCAAGGCATGTATACACACATGCCGCATACTATAGTATGCTACTCTGTGTATGCACACATGTGCATACACCATAGTATAGTCTAATGTACTGGTGTATGTGTTATGCACATTGCATCCTGTAGCCATTGTACAGGCGTGGATTATGCTCATACTGCTGTGTTACTCCTATTTAGGTACCTCTGGTGTTCCGCTGTGACAGCAGCATGTTGCAGGTGAGACCGTTATTATTTATCAGGAATCATAATGCACAAATCTGTCTGCCATGTGCCATTTACAACATGTACACATAATGTATGGTCCTGTCACAATATAAAGGTCGGACCTGCAATGCATCACAATGTCTACCCATGTGCAACACTTGCAAACTATGTGAATCATCTCACCGACATGAATCCTCACAAACTGTCATTGCCAGATGTGTGGACAGCTGTGCATACAATGGTGGAGGTGCTGTTCACTGCAGGGACATGTACTACAGATAAGAACTACACATGTGGGGAATACAAACAGTACTACACAGTGGGCTGGAATATGGCCAGCCCACAGGATTCACTGGTGTGGATCATAGCCCTGCTATGAATGTCACACAATGTGATGTGCTATCTTGACATGTCCATGACATCTAGTGGCCTGGCTGCAACACTGCCTACCTAACCTGAAAACATATCCCACATACCACCCTTTATCTGCATAACCCTGTCATCAGTGGAGCATATGACATCTATGGGTGTATGTCATATGGGACAACACAGACATGTGAAATAGATGCCCATCACAATAATTTGGCCAACACATGTACACACATGGCCATGGAGGATGGCCAGAGACATGGAGCAACACACACAGTAGATGTGATGTGCTTGTGTGTACACCCTGTCATACAATGGCTACACATGGTCCAACTATGGCCTTTGTGTAATGGTCATATTGTAGATGTGGAACACTAGACATCCTACAGGCCTGTGCACATCTTGTGTAGGCGTAACATCAATCCACCACATAAGATGTGTTGAACATCTTGAAGGTGTCACGACATGACAGCAGTCACCTGTACAGTATCCACATCAGCCCACAGATACAGTACATTCCCCTTTCTGGCGTCGGACATCAGTGTCATACTTGCTCCTCGTGTGTGTGTGTGTGTGTGTGTGTGTGTGTGTGTGTGTGTGTGTGTGTGTGGTACACAGATGTTATGTGGGACATGGTGTACCGTGTTCGCCATGTCTGGCCTAACATAAGGGCTGCTACAGAAAAAGTTCCTGCACCTGCAGAGCAATTACCCTCCAATCCCGTAAAGAAAAAAAAAAAAAAAAAAAAACAGCAAAAGCAAAATGAAACCATCAATTTCAATTTATTGTGACAGGTTAAAAAACCTACTCATATACAACACTTTTGCAAATAGTTGCCAGGCAGCAGCAATATGGTTGCAGATGTGCAGGGGTGTCATCCATATACCCATCAGTGACCTGTGTCACAATTTCCACATCATGGTTTAGTGTGTATACACCACAGTGACGTGGGTCACATTCTACAGTATATATGTATTGTATCTGAACACAGTCATGGCTATGAACTGTGTCTGTAACTCACACTTTATAGCAACAGAGACACCTCATGATTCCCTGCAATGGCCATCCACATCAGCTAAATGTGCAGTATATCTGTCGGATAGACAGACGACACTGTATTGGGGCACCATCACCCCACTGTATATTTGACAGGACACCATTGTGTTAAACATGTATGCATGTCATTGTGATTGATTGATTGTCAAGGTCATATGCCACACATCAGGCAGGTGTACTGTTAACCGTGCTGGTCTACATGGTGTAACACAGGGATGTATGCTAACTACTACTATGACTGTGTAATTTGCATGCCATCTTCTATGACACATGCATGCTGTTGTGTGCAACCCAGGGATGTATGATAACTACCGCTATTACTGTCTGAGCTGCATGCCGTCTGCAGTATCACATGCATGTTGCATGCCTTCTGTCATATCACATGCGTGTGTGTCTGTGTGTGTATATTGTATAGATTGTAATGTACAGTTCTTGTCTGCTCTCACAGTTGATGTAGGTGCATTGCCCTCTTGCGGTACATCTGATGTTAGTATCCCCATAGATTCTAGCAGTGATGATGAATGTATGATTGAGTCACAGGCAGAGTTAACAGGGGCTGAAACTGTGCCATTGATTGATATTCCAGCTATATCCCCCTCATCCCCGCACACAGATCCCATGCCTGCACATACCCCATTACCAGTGGCCATAGAGGAAGGACAATTGGTGCATGGTAGCTTGGAACAGGAAAGTGTGGGGGCTATGGAAGGTGTGCCTGCACACCATGCTGTCAACCAACTGGCTGGTGGTGCCCCACACAGGCACATGGCCAGTGCTGCTCATAGGAGGACCTCTGGCCAACATGCTCCTGCAAGACAGAGCGCAGCAGCTGGTGTCACCAGATGCATGTTTCAGGCTGTAATGGAGGCACAGGCACATGCTGAATGCCCAACAGAAAAGATCAGAGGCTACAGAGAGCTGCTGTCCATTCTTTAAACAACAATATCCAGGCGATGGTAAATGCTCAACAGCAGATTGCTGAAGCTTTGGATAGATGGTTGGGTGACATGGTTGGAGTCCTTGACCATGGCATGACAATCCGCGAGCGTGAGCTGTCTGTGTTGGAACATCTCGTAGGAGTGAGGCGTTGGGCACGTGGACGTAGGCCTGCTATATCACCTGTTTCAGGTCTACATGTACGCGCTACCTCACATGACCACTCCCATTGTGGCGGTAGCAGCAGCAGTGCATCTGGTGCTGTGCTGTCCACACCACGACACAGCAGGCCATGTGCATGTGGCCGGGACGGTCCCAACAGGGACACGGTTCCAGTGGACAAGTGACATCAGACAGTACCCAATCTGCACCTCTGCCTGGTAGCAACCGTGCAACCCCTGGCAGGCACAGGTCACATGTCTGTGGCCAGACACTGTGAACTTTAAATCCTCACCTGTACAGTCTGCAGCTGTCAATAATACCCCTGTGTAGGCCAGACACATGGCAGAACTGTGTGCATACATACAAGCACACACTGGAAACATATGTAGGGCACCGCAACACACACATGCATAACATCCACACACCCAATTAGATAAAAGGCCCTAACCCACACACATGATGTCATCCAATGGTGCAGCCTAGGCCTCTGGCAAACATTATCACCCTGTGCATATGATGATGCCTGTGTCGCATCCCTGACATCCTCACCATCGGTGCAGGGACATCATGCTCATATGGCCTGATGCACAGGGTGAAAAGTCTAGGAAGAAGTGTAGTTTACAATTGTTGAGTACTGTTGACAGGCAGCGGATATAACATTTACTACAGGTGTACAGTACATTCTGTACTGTTAACAGTATGTGTCTTGTGTAACAACAGTAACCGCATATTGGTCATGATGTTCTGCTGTCCTCCTTCAGGTGTAATTGCACATGCCAGTGGATGTCAATGTTTGCAGTTAGTGTCCCATATGTCAGTGTGGACTACTCACAGATATGTATGAATATACCAGCATGCACCATGTAGCTGCCACATACCAGTGAGAATGTCCCATGTTACAAACACGTCTACCAATCCAAGAGCATGATAGCTGTGTATTAAGCTACTGTGGCCACAGACGTGACATCCATAAAGAGTGACATCACAGGTACAGTTACATGGAGTGGTGAGGTAAGAGAGTGGTCTAGCTGATTACAAGGATAGAGGCCAGTGGGAAGTGTGATGCCTCATTAGGAATCAGTAATACACGTTCCCATGACAGGATGCCAACACACAACTGCACCCACACACTCATGTATTGACACATATGTATTCAGTGACACAGTAACACACCCCACACACTCATGGATTCACTGACACAGTAACACACACTCGCACACAGTTGCTACTGGTGAAGTGAAGACCCCTGCCTATGTGCAAATCATTACAGTACTGTGCACCTACATGACATGCCACAGAGAATACACATGTACAGGTAGTCAGTACGGAATAAGATCGGGGACATCAACACAGATAGTAGAATGCATCACCTGGATGGGGGGAGGGGTCTTATCAGTTCAGTATGGTAACATACATCCTCACCCCAGGGCCCAGTCAGCCCTACATACACACACTGTGGCATTCAGTAATGAATACACCTATGTCACGCACATGCAGATACCTCACATGTGTGAGATACATGCCCCTGCCTATGTCCTTCTTTCTACATAGAGTAAGTAACAATTGAGATGTATTCCCCACAATACGTGACATATATGGACACGCACGCAACCACACATGCCAGTACTGTGAATCTCTGACCTGCCTAGCTCATGTTATGTATGACGGGCGTACAGCAGTATTGCATGTGTTACAAACTGTACTGATGCTTCTTGTGGCAACAGTGCTGATATATGCACATGGGATGTCTTAACTATTAAAAGGTGTCAAGTGATTTACCTTCGCTGTCACCCTGACCGTTGTCTAAGTTGTGTGTTATGTCCTTGAATTAACAAAATCATTGCTTACCGGTTACACAGGTTATTGTAGGACCACTTGTGACACACCTGTGAGCTGTCTACAGCAAATATCCATCTGCAAAGATGCCCCACCACTTAGTTATTTCCACACATATGTCCATACCTGAGGTACATCTTTCCGTACATTCAGCATATCACCATATACTGTTGGCAATGTTGAGGCTGCATTGCAACTGCATGATGTACTAGGATACACATCATCTGCATACATCAGCAACTGCACACGCATGTTATCTGAACACACAACACTACATGTACAGGTGTGTAAGTCCTACAATCCTGACATTTGGGCATGTTTGTAGGCATTGCAATTGGTGGACACATACATGGCTCATGGACTGTTGTATGATATGATGGGTGTAATGGGTGACTGGCACAGAGGGAATGTTACCTCTGTCAACATTGATATCACAGCTTATATACTGTTAGCATTCAGCAGCCATGGACCTACATTCCATGTGCATGTATGTAATGGCTGTAGCCCCCTGTTTGCACAAAGGACAACAACAGCTATGCTATTTACATGTATGTTGAGTGCGTGTGTGTGTGTGTGGCATGTACATACCCAGGGCAGGTACATGTATGTCATATCCATACATGAAAGTGTGTACTGGTGTACAGCAACAGTCATCTGCTAATGGTGGAAAGTACCGAGGGCCCCTGGTATGTGTACAGCTGACCTGGTTATAGACAGTGGTATCATTGCATTGCATAACACATGATGCAACTGTGTCAGTACATGTGTACTCTCTACAGTCGATGTAGAGCTTGGTGCAGTACACAGGTCAAGGGTCATATGGTGGTGCACTCTTCTATGTCCTACAACATGTATGGATGCGTGTTGCTGGTCCAAGGGCATGGTGGTGTCTGAGGTTTACATCCTAGAATGCAGCATGTGATACTGTGTCCTGCACATGACTCATCTGTGATGCCTTTCATGGGGGGACCGGTCAGTACATGTGAGTGGCCTTTATGTATGTGGGGACACTATCTGGAGTGGTCCGTACCTGTGTTATGGCCCACATGTCTGGTTCTGAGGTATATGGTGGTAGTGCTATTGTGCACTACAGAGCCATCAGCCAGGTGTTCCTCACTGCACAGATGTCAGTACTCCCCATTGTTGGATCTACAGTGACCAGCTGTGAATATGGACGCTACACATCTAGCACTGGTTAGCATAAGAAAACAATGCAGTTGTCCTGTAGGTGTATGGGAGTTAGCCTGCATTTAGGACATTTGCCTTGGAATGGCACTGTCTGGGTGGATGCGACTTGGGTAATATGTGACAAAGGCCTGCCTACTGTCAGCCATGTCATCTCAGAATGACAGCAGATGTTGTGTAAAAGACCAGTGTCAAATATATGTAGAGCAGCATTCCTGCTAACAATGACAACTACTAACACCAGCGCCCATTACAATGTGTTCTTTACATCTACCTGTAATAGCATGGCCACTGCGGCCTTCCGTGTTTAGCATCAGAGTGCATCCCAGTCAGCCCTGTGCTACTAGGAGTATGAGCATACCCAGTATATTCTTGTGTAGATGGACACATAGTAGTGCATTCTGACCAGCCCTGTGCTACTAAGTGTGTGACCATGTCCCCTGTGCTACTAAGTGTATGAGCATGCCCAGTATATCCTTGTGTAGATGGATACATAGTGCATTCCGAACAGCCCTGTGCTACTAAGTGTGTGAGCATGCCCAGTGACACCTTGTGTCAGTTATGTGCCTCTGTGTATGGGCATGGCCATTGTAACCCTGTATAGTGGTAGCAGTAGTCCATTCCACAGATGGGCATACTCCAGGTCAGACTGGATTCCTACTTTAAACACACAGGTTTAAAGGTATGTACATCTTAACTCCCAGCATCCCTGTTGATGTCCGCATTCCCAGAAGGTCATAATGACAGCTTTGAAATGTGTAGTCTGTGTGTTGTGCGATTCATAAGTATGTAGTATTGTAATAGTAATCTGTAAATAGGCAGGTGTTCCATTCCCACCACTGGCGTGTGTGTGTGTGTGTTTGTCTGTCCCCATTTGACAAGAGGACTGCAAATTGCTTTTAGACTGCTCACACTCCATTCATTTCTTATACCCACCTTTAGCAAGGCCGATGATGTCACCCATCTACAAATACACCTCTGGGAGTGCTGTGTCCCAGTAATCTCGGTAGCGCATTCTGTAACTGCGTAATGCTGTAGTGTAATAAAGTAGGTCAGTTTTCCAGTCCCACACTTGCCGTGTGTGTGTGTGTGTGTGTGTGTGTGTGTGTGTGTGTGTGTGTGTGTGTGTGTGTGTGTGTGTGTGTGTGTCCATTTTCTTGAGGACTGAGTAATGCTTTTAGACTGCTCACACTCCATACATTTCTCATACCCACCTTTAGCAAGGCCGATGATATCACCCATCTACAAATACACCTCTGGGAGTGCTGTGTCCCAGTAATCTTGGTAGCGTGTTCTGTAACTGCATAATGCTGTAGTGTAATAAAGTAGTTAGGTCGGTGTTCTAGTCCCACACTTGCCGTGTGTGTGTGTGTGTGTGTGTGTGTGTGTGTGTGTGTGTGTGTGTGTGTGTGTGTGTGTGTGTGTGTGTGTGTGTGTGTGTGTGTCCATTTGCCTGAGGACTGAGTAATGCTTTTAGACTGCTCACACTCCATACATTTCTTATACCCACCTTTAGCAAGGCCGATGATGTCACCCATCTACAAATACACCTCTGGTAGTGCTGTGTCCCAGTAATCTCAGTAGCGCATTCTGTAATTGCGTAATGCTGTAGTGTAATAAAGTAATTAGGTCGGTATTCTAGTCCCACACTTGCCATGTGTGTCTGTGTGTGTGTGTGTGTGTGTGTGTGTGTGTGTCCCTGTTTGCCTGAGGACTGAGTAATGCTTTTAGACTGCTCACACTCCATACATTTCTTATACCCACCTTTAGCAAGGCCGATGATGTCACCCATCTACAAATACACCTCTGGGAGTGCTGTGTCCCAGTAATCTTGGTAGCGCATTCTATAACTGCGTAATGCTGTAGTGTAGTAAAGTAGTTAGGTCAGTGTTCTAATCCCAGACATGCCAAGTGTGTGTGTGTGTGTGTGTGTGTGTGTGTGTGTGTGTGTGTGTGTGTGTGTGTGTGTGTGTGTGTGTGTGTGTGTCTGTGTGAGACAAGTAGAGTGCTTTGTAGTATTCACCATGGCTCGTGCCCTAAACATGTGTTGCTGCAGTGTGATACGGTAGGGGTTTGTATACAGGACATGGCAAGTGTGTGTTTGTCTGTCAGAGCCTGTGTAGAGGTGGCCATGATTGTCTTACCATTGGACATGTTTGGGAGCGGGTTTTGTAGTTTTCCTATATGGTATCCGGCTTATGACAGATTGGCCAACTCACGAGGAGTACAACTGTCAGTCAGCTATGGCACTGTGTTGGCAAGCCATACTCATACATCTGGCAAAAGGCCTGGTGAACTAAGTATGCAGCCTTACTAGTACCTGGTATATGTTCCGCACCCATGTGCCATGCACAAACAAACTTGCCTAGGATATCCCACTATGTTGCTAGTAACATGCACATTGAGGACAGATAGTAGACATGGTGTGAATGCAGTGGCCTGCAGAGGACATGGCACCCTGTACAAAGGTACAATAGGCACATGTATGCGGACATTGTGCCTGAACTATGTTCCACACTGAATGCCTGCAACATATGTGGTGCCACCATATGTGATCCACTAAGGCCAGACAATGCTGTACACATGTGCCCTGTATGGACCCATGCCATTGACACCACGGAATACTTGTATCATACTATCCATGCAGGTGCAGGGCCGACCTGCTCACTATAAGCAGGTTTCACCACACCAGGCCAGTAATGGTATATCGGGGTATAACAGGCTGTGTATACTACATGTGTCTGCCAAACCAGGTACGCCTGTGCATGTCACTGTACAGTATTGTGGGACATGCACATCCCAGGCAATGTCCATGTGAAGGACTATCAAACACAGACATGGCATGCATTGCAAAGCTATGGCCCTACACATTGGTAATCAGGATGTCAAGCCAGATAATGCAGTTCCCATCTGTGTGGGACATTGCAGACACTACACCCCTGCACTGCACACCATTGTCAGGTGACGCGATGGCAAGGATTACCCCTCACCCAGCCTTGTACAGCCATCTTGCACAGCCAAACACCACACAACCATGGAGAAATGCATACCTGCATGCCAGTACTGGCACCCTCTGTCTGCATGTGGGTTGTGATGCTCCCAACCACAGTCACTCCCAGTATAAACCTCATTGGCATACCATCAGTTGTCAAGCACTTTCACATGCCCTAGCCCATAGAACCTCCAGATATCCCATTTGGTCCCGTGCATTACTGCAGTGTGGCAAACTAAGTAGTTATATTGTGTATTTGTGGCCCCGGAAAAGGTGTCGATGTGTGTCCATTACAGAGTGTGGTTGTGGTGACAATGGCATCCGTTCACATGCACTGACATGTCTGCCACATCTAATGTATGTCTACTATATCTGTTGCAGATGTCACTCACTCACCTATACACATGTTCTTACAGCACAGCAACATGTCACCTTTGTGGCACATGTAGTAATGTCATGCACATGTAATAGTAATGAGTAGTCAGGGGTTTGACCCCTGTACTATTCAGCGTGTGGCAGATGATGCTTATGGTTAAGTCTCCAAGCCCTTCCCTGGTGTACATTGCCTGTCCTGCCCACACACTCTCTGGTGGATATGAAGGTGTACACCTGCACAGCAGCAGCATGTGTATTGTAAGTGATGGAAATGGTCAGGTGATGGCCTCTGCACCTATTGCAGTCCTCCTCTAGCTGATGGCATGTGGCACAGCTGTGACGGTGTTCCCATAGCCAGCCGCATGATAAACACAGTACACTATCTAGGGAAACATGTTGTTATCTGGCCATGACAGTCACTGCAAGTGGTACCTGGATGTGGTGTTCTGACATGGCATCACAGATGATATCTGGATGTACCTCAGTAATTTTCCACAGTGGGAAATAGCCTAAAGACAGGAGGGTGATGTGCCACACATGACTACAGCATGTAAGTGTAGCTATGCTGCATTGAGACTACTGCCTGTTTAACATGTGTGTGGTAATGGCTATTCTGCATGTTATAATACAGACATGATAGTACTCTGTTCATGAGGGACCCCCATCTGTAGAGCCATCTGTGAACTGGTCAGTGTGTGCAACCATTTGTTTCCTAAGTTACACACTGAACACATATCTGTGCACAGCAGAAGCATGGTGTGAGGACTGCAGACAGTACATGATGATAGGGATGTATTACTGCCATCGCATCCCTGACTGGACATGTGTCACATGCGACAGTGGTTTGACTGACACTGTGTGGGATTCCCAGTGACAAGCCAATGATGGGCAACTGTTCATAGCTGCGGTCACACGTCTACTACACATTGTACAGTTGGCATGCGGTATATATGCATGTGTTGTGCTCCCTCTGCAAATGTATACCATCTGTTGTGTTGGGTTGCTGGTGATATCTATGCATACTGTCGTAGGTAATCCTGTATGCTGTTGTTTATCACTAAGCCATATGTGGGTTTAAAATGTGACACCATAGGCTGAATGTGTTAGGAGGTCTTGGCGGAACCTCCTGTCCCACTTCAGCTGACCATGGCACCGGGCACTAGCATATCTGGGGCCCAGCCATATACATCAATCTCTGTTGGCTCTGCATCACCTTCTGGTGGTACCACCACTGAGGATGGAGCATGTCCCCCTTGGTATCAGGATCAGACAGGTACATATCTGCTGTCATGTGGTCCCAGACGTGTTGCGTTGGTGGCTCCCTAAGGGGTTACGAAGCCAGATACGCCAGTTCAAGGGCAGAGTGTCACATTTACAGGGTGATGCAGCCCCTCCTGGACAGCCCCCATCACTGCCTCCTTTGCAGCTATGTAGGTGCAGTGGCAGTTGCCCATGGCTGGGGACCTCCATCCCACTGTTCCCATGGGCTTTTGAATGCCAAAGACCCATCCCCGTCCAGGGTGTATCCCCCCACATGTGTCATATACCAACCCTGTATGCTGTCTTTTCTGTGATCCTACCTATCCTCCACAGCCATACCTACACTCCTTCTCCAACATCTGACCCTCACCTATGGACACATAAGGCCATTTGGCTCCTAGGACAACATCTGCCCTATACATAGCTGTCCATTACACATATGTGCCCACTGGACACATGAAACCCTTGTAATATGCATCATAACATACTCCTGTTATCCTCACCCCTGTCCCTCAGGCGCACGATCCTTGTATGCACATCACTCCTACATGGTCCAGGTATACATGAGGAGGATGACCCCATTGTACACAAAACACTACCAGTCTCTCTATGGTTATCCCATTTACCCTTATCATGATGATGATGTTGCACACAGCACCTTACAAGAGTACTGATCACACATAATGATTGGACAGGTACTGTTGTGTTAATGTACATTACATGCACAGAGTGATGTATATGGCCAATGTACAACTATTTGTGTGTATGACTGACACATGTCTGTCTGAGGGAGTCTTGTGATCACATAGAGCAACACCACTACATAATACAGGCGTCGCTGGTGTTTCCCGTTTCATTCATTTGTAATGCTTTGTTGCCACATGGTATGTTCCTGATACATCTCTATATATGTATGTACCTATATGCTGGACATAAACACTCACATGTACATCGTCATGATGGGATACATTCCTATACTGTTGAATGACTGAGCTGTATGTTATGTTTGTGGTACAGTCCGTTGTCTGTATATCTGCCATGGCGTATTGGTAATACACATTAGCTGTGTGTGCAGAGTCCTGGTTCCGACCCTTGCAAAGGACGTTTAGTTGGTTGCAGGGCAGAACAGGCCCATTGGATATGGAGGGAGTAAGGCACATTAAAGCAGTTGGGAGCGGGTGTGCATGGGTTTGCGCAGTGTTAGGCATTGCTGACCTCTGATTACAGCCTCTTATGCTCGGTTAACCTCTACATTGCTTAACCAGTGCAACACTCGCATACTGGTAGCCAAACATGCTTACACCAGCTCGCTCCCGCACTTGCAAATTCAAGGACATTGGTGCTTGCATCTGTCACTCACACCCCTGGGTGGGAACAAGGACCACGATATTACCTTGTGATGCCTATTACATTGAACTACTTGACTACTGTATCAGGACTGGCTGTCCATTAGGCGACGGCATCGCTTTCAACTGTACGGAATCAGTGGCCTGTCCAGTGAATCAGTCATATATGTGTGTACCTCATACAATGTGCTCCCACCTTCTGATGCCTATTACATCAGACTACATAAATACAGTATCAGGAATGGCTGCCTATTAGGCGATGGCATGGCGTTCGACTGTACGGAATCAGCGGCCTGTCCAGTGAATCATTCATATTTGTGTGTTCCTCATAAAATCTGCTCCCACCTTGTGATGCCTATCACATTGGACTACATGACTACAGTATTGGGAATGGCTGCCCATTAGGCGACAGCATGGCGTTCAACTGTACGGAATCAGTGGCCTGTCCAGTGAATTAATCATATTTGTGTGTTCCGCATACACTGTGCTCCCATCTGGCTGATACATGGGAATCGAGACTCTTCAATACAGACAAGTAGTTGGGTTGTGGGAGCCACATCCGTCGGCTGAGTCATGCTACCACATACCTATTATAGGTTTGCCACCTTTTCAATTGGCCAAGGTGGGACTTTAGGGTTACCACCTGTCCCACTTTGCAAGGGACACTGTGGAAATAATCAAGACATAGCAAATGTCCCGATTACAGGACATTATTATAGTCTACGTTTCATTAATAGTTGCATAAACCAGTTATTTTATATATGAAACTTCTATATGTTATGTGAAGTAGCATAAGCAATTCAAATGTAACTAGATTAAGCTTTTATTTGTGCAAATAAGTATAATCCTGTACTATGCACGGCTGTAGGTATGTTTTGTCCTGGAAAGTCTGACATTTCTACAGAACATGTCCCACTTTGGCCATTTGGAAAGGTGGCAACCCTATAGGACCTGTATGTAGAGATGTCAGACTTTGCAGGGCAACACATACCCACAGCCAGTAGAAAGGGGAGTACTTCACTGTTTTGCCTAAACAAAAGGTTACTCTTGTAGCATTATAGTTGCTTATACTGTTACTTATAACATTTAGGTGTTTCAGGTGAACATAATTGTTTTATGCAACTACTACAGACAATATAGGTAATCTTTGCCCTAAATCACAGGACATTTGCTATAATTACAGTTATTTTGCAGGACACAACTGCCCAAAGGGGAGTGTCCCTCGCAAAGGTGGACAGATGGTAACCTCAACCCTATTATTCTATCAACTTTCTAAGGTAGTCGGCGGAACATGTGCTTTTTCTTATTCCAGGACAAGTGTTATAAACAAAACACAGGGGTGGCGATGGGTACGAGCTGCGCCAACTCCTATGCCAACCTAGTTATGGTGGCATGGGAATTTGAGCATGTAATGGATAATCCATAGATTATATTTTACAGGAGATATATGGACGACCTCTTTCTCCTGTGGAGAGGAGAGGAGGATGCGTTACATAGGTTCCATAAGTATATCAATGATTCCAATGCTTTTTTAGAATTTACCATCAATGTCTCCCGTACCAGTATCGACTACCTGGATGTTAATGTTTATGTTGATAATCAGGTTTGTCAAACCAAAATATACAGGAAACCATGCTATAAACCATAATTTTTGCATAGAAATAGCATGCATAATCCATCAGTTTTTAGGAACATTGTGAGGGGACAGGCCATGAGGGTCTCCAGATTATGTTGTAATGAGTCACTACTGAGTGATGGGCTAGATAGGTTAAAAGATGACCTGATATATAGAGGGTATGAATTATCTGAGATAAACAGAAACTTTGATAAAGTTCGTAGTGAGAGAACGGATCGAGCCAAGCCATATTATTCAGCTAGGATCACTAGAAGAGAAATGAACAAGATGAACTCTTCGTATTTGTCCATAGTACTTCCATATAGTACTAATACACAAGTAGTAGAGAATTTGATCACACAGAATTGCCATATTCTATTAGTAGATGATCCTACTAGACAAGTTGTAGGTAACAGTCCAAAGTTTGTATATCGGAACCAGATGTCCTTAAAACAACAACTAAGTTACTCCAACCGAAACAAACAAGAGACTACCGTACTGCACTTGGGCACTAAGCGCTGTGGCCGTTGTGCCCAGTGTGAATATGTATTTTTTAGACATCCAGACAGGGTTCTTATGGGAATTGAGATGTACTGGATCATGTGATACTAAAAACTTAGTATATGTAGCTTACTGCACACAATGTTTTTCCTTTTATGTAGGAAAAACTAATAGAACCCTTAAAGAACGAATAAGGGATCATATTCATTGTATAAACACCCAAAGGGATTGTAGTGCTCTAGCAAAGCATGTAATAAGTGCAGGAACAACACACAGTTTTTGTTTCCAAATATTGCAGGTCCAAAAGGAGAGTATGAGGTTGGGAGATCTCAAGAACAACACTGAATACTTGGAAGTTAGATGGATACTCAGGTTAGGAGCACACAGACGGAGTGGGCTTAATGAGAGTGTGCCCCTTAAACCTGTACTTAAGGCTAGAAAGCTGAGGTAGGTGGATGTATCATGTGCTGCTTTGTTATTTTCTACAACTATGTATTTTATTATCCTACACTTTTGATAATGTGGTATTTCATTTTAAGGCTTGGTTTTAAACAGCTCTTAGTGTTGTGTTTTAGGAGTTTACAGGCACACCCTGTTTTAATGTGTTTAGTTACTATGGTGATTTTAATTGATTGATGAGCCCAATGACTTAGTTCTGTATATATATAAGATGTTTGTCCAGTAATGTTAACGTCTAAGGAAGCGGACCCTGCTCCGTGAAAGCGCTTACGTTTTTGGTGTGTATTAAATTGATTTTGTGATCATTTCAATGACTAGTGGTGTTATTTTGTTCCTGTTATTGCTACCTTCTTCTTGGGATTTTTTATTTATATATATATATATATATATATATATATATATATATATATATATATATATATATATATATATATATATATATATATATATATATATATATATATATATATATATGTACATCTGTGTGTCAAAACATTCCCCACTCATACGCACTTACACATGCATAATGGTGTTTATATATGCTTCACCAGCATACTAGTGCCTTATTCATTATAACACCGACACTTCACTCCAGTTATCTTGTAATCAGTATGTAGCACATTGTACAGTGGACAGATGTCGCTATATGTTCATGTACGGATTACCGATGGTAATTGGAATGTGATAGTGTGATTCGACCTGTCCCTCTTCTACACAGCCTATTGTTCCATCTACTGTCGATGTTTGTATGGGCACATTCCTATTATTTATGTTAACAAATGGAATGCATGTGTTACAGAATTTGTACTTCAACATATATTGTTGTCTGCATGTGAGTATGCATATATACCTATTACGACCTAGCTGACCTCCACGGGGCGGTCCATTAGAACCAGCCCATCCAACCCTGGCATGCCTGAATCCATAATTGCATACCCATAGTTCCTCCACCCCACCTGTGTTGAAGTTACACACGTAACATCCATTATCCAGTTGTTATCGCAGTCATGACACACATTTACACATTGCCCTCTCCAGAGCTTTTGGGGCCCTACACACATTTTGTCTCGCCTCATGTATTCACAGGGTCTCCTGCCATGTATATTTGCACATACGTGCATTTCCTGGGATTATGGAATCCGGCCATTTGCGCTTCCCAATTTGTAGAGGTCCCAGCATGGGACTACATTCAGTTTGTGTGTAAAATAGACGTAGCATTTCAACGATGTTACTCCCACTGGTAAAACCCTGGCTGTGGTGTGAGTAGCGGTGCTCTGCTCACTCCTGGGCAACTTTTTATGACATACGCTGAAAGCACTATATAATAACAACATTGCTCTTGATTCCCTTCACATCCCTTGTGTATGCTTTATTGTTACAATGTCCATTCTTTATATATATATATATATATATATATATATACATATATATATATATATATATATATATATATATATATATATATATATATGCGGTGGTGGTGCTGCTTCTGTGTGGGTGTATACATGAATATGCCTTCAAGGTTGTACACAAACAAACATACAAACATACATTGCCTATGCTGGGAGCTGATTACACCCATGCAGGCACACTCTTCTATGCTTACTGTGCATTACATATGTTTACTGCCACTTTTTTCTGCTTAGTTATGCTTATTTATTATGACAGTACCACTTTGATTGAAAGGATCTGGTTAATAGTCCCATGCGATACACACATTCACCTTTACATGTTTAAATGTTGGCTTTACAGCAGAGCAACATTCATTCCACAAGGAAAATGATATGTGCTTTTGTCGAACTTGAACCATGAATGCCTTTTTGTTAGGTGGATGCTCTAACCACTACACTGTTTGTGTTCTGCTTCATTTATATGTATACCCATGGTTCATAGTTACCCAAACACATGCCTCATTACTTCACTTACACAGCAGGCATCCATTTTCCTGTTGGGAAAACCGCACTACTACACATGCACCATTCCCTTTTCCTTACTGCTCTGGACCCGTGCCACATGTTGACTCACACCGAGGATATTCAGACCTCCAAAGCCTATAGTCCTGGCACATACATATGTTTGATTGTCAGGGTGTTCATATGGTCATCCGGGTTTAGGCTTGTCCGGCTGGGGACCGGGACTGCTCTGTACCTAGTTGAAAGTCAAACTTAGCACAGGGAGATTGTTTGTTCCACTTTTAGCGTCCTACCTGTGTTTGGGGATGCAGAGGTGTGCTAACCTATGGCCATCCTGATATATAACAGCACTAAATATTATGGGGATTTCCGCTGCTGTTTCCTTTCACATTCGTTATGACTGCTATATTGTGACCATGTTCATTCTTCATGTTCTTCATGTCTACATATATATATGTATATATATATATATATATATATGTGTGTGTGTGTGTGTGTGTGTGTGTGTGTGTATATATATATATATATATATATATATATATATATATATATATATATATATATATATACATATATATATGTGTGTGTGTGGGTGTGTGTGTGTGTGTGTGTGTGTATATATCGGTCTGTATATATACATGCAACTACACCTACATGCTTATTTACATTTCCCATACCGTTGAATCACCGCCACTTACTGTCGCACATACACGCTTGCATACCCGCTTACGTCTAGGGTTGCCACCTTTTCAAATGACCAAAGTGGGGCATTTTTGGGGCACATATCAGATTTTACAGGCCGACACATACCCACGGTCAGTACAAAGGTTAGAACTTTACTTATTTGCCTAAATGAAAGCTTATCCTTGTAGCAGTTTAGTTGCTTAATCTGTTTCTTGTAACATTTAAATATTTTACATACAGAAATAACTGTTTTATGCAACTGTTACATGAAATATGGGACATAATTATTGCCTACAATCACAGGACATTTGCCATTGTATTATATTTGGTCAGGACACAACTGCCCAAAAAGGGACTGTCCCTCGTAAAGTGGGACAGGTGGTAACCCTACTTACGTCTGCTTTAAAGCACCTTAATCACCCTATATCCGACTGCCACTATGCAAATGTGTAAGGTGTATATTGCCGATAATGCATTTGGGGAGACATGCATCATGGTCAGGTGTTTAATCCCGGGTCGTAGGTTCTGCAGGACTGGCTAGAGGCTGAGCAGTCTTGTGGACAACTACTGCTCATACAGCTTGTGTCCAGATGTATACAGGACTGGATATCGTGTCGTGACACTAAGTCTAATGTTTAGAACAGATACTTATCCCATGAGGGATATCCAAAAATTGTGGGGAGTGATGACCTTCTTTGCTTTATGGCAATAAGGTAGGGTTATACATGCAAGGGATACATAGTTTGCAATCCCGAGACTGCCTACTAGATATGGGTAGGGGTCACTATGTGCAGATATGGCTGCACCTATCTAGCAGCCCGAGTATGGGTGATTTTGATGGATGTTCAGGAAGGGGGGGGGGGGTAGTGCACTGTGAACGGGATGATGGGTATTCAAATATGTATCCCAGGTGTGTTGGGGTTGGATGGCTCAGTTCAGGCCAGACCATTATGTGGGTATGTGCTGGTAACATTTCTGTACATGTGTATTGCACTTTTTAATGTTCATATGTTTGTGGGATTGTGTGATGCCACGGTGGTATGGAGGTAGCATTGTTACCTCACAGCAAGAGGTTCTCCCATTCGATTTTTGGCTGAGCTTGGGAGTGCCTTCTGTGTGGAGTCTGCATGTCCTCCCCGCGGTTGGGTAGCGTTCAAAAGACATGCATGCGTAAATGGGTGTGCCTTCGTTGAAGGTTGGGCATCGAGCTGGCACCTCAGCATTTCATAAAAATCAACTGCCAATCATAAGTGGACTGGAGTTCCCCTGTGGTGACCC
The DNA here is from genome assembly GCF_019279795.1 of Protopterus annectens. Taxonomy (NCBI): domain Eukaryota; kingdom Metazoa; phylum Chordata; order Ceratodontiformes; family Protopteridae; genus Protopterus; species Protopterus annectens. Next base: position 444,606,240 of record NC_056738.1, read on the forward strand.
CTTACCGGGAAAAGCTGAAAGACAAACAATAATATGTTTGTGGGATTGTATTGCTGATGTGAATATTTCTTCTTTGGTTATCTTCCTGATTCACCCACTGCTCCCTTGTAGACCTCCAGTTCACCTATTGTGCATCCAACCCAGTCTCCCCTTGGCAAATTTTTACATTACCCGTAACCCCCCACCCCCATATTCCACAGACACCATCCATCCCTTCTCTAGTTGATGGCCCATGGCACAGTCAACAGAACACATTACGTACACTACATATCTCTGGGACCAATACGGTTGTGAGGACTACCCTAGCATTTCTGATCATTCACATGCTGTACTTCACGCACATAGGTACATGCAAATGCTTATCTTTCATGACATGGTAGGTAGACCTGGGTAATACCCGTTCATCTATGGGCCGTCTTGACACAGATGACTTGGACTGTGAATGGGTGGATATTGGCCGAATGCTCTGACCATTGGTAGGGTTGCCACCTTTTCATATGACCAGGATGGGACATTTTTGGGACACACATCAGAGTATACAGGCCAACAGATACCCACGGTCAATACAAAGGATAGTACTTTAGTTTTATGCCTAAATATAAGTTTTATTGTTGTAGTGGTGTAGTTGCTTATTCTGTTTTGTTTACTTGCTTATTCTGTTTCTTGTAACATTTAGGTATTTTACATCTGGAAATAAGTATTGTATGGGACTATTACATAAAATACAGGACATAATTATGTCCTACTATCGCAGGACATTTGACATTTATAATGGTTTTGGTATGGACACACCTGCCTAGAGGGGGACAATGTAGGACAGGTGGTAACCCTAACCATTGGGCTAGGCTTAGCAATTGGCAGCATGCTAACATGATGCGTTTCGCTTCCACTTGGTATAACTAGCGACACTACAATGGAATACGGGCACGGGGTTTTAAATATCATTTGTTCCAGGGAAGGGACCTCAATATTCAACTACGTGCCTTTGTGTTTACTTTTTATTTTGGTGTTCACAAAAATGTCTTGTATGCTTTGCATACATTTCAGTATCCACGGACACTGACAGGAGTGATTACTATTACAGACAGGCTGTACTAGTCAGCATTTTAGGTTGCACGTCTGCTGCCGACATGTTCACACCTCCGTGCAGTGCTTGGACAGGCCCCCTGCACTCGTACACGTTTCCTATGCACATGGCCGTTACGGCAGTGCACCTTCATTAATATGCATGTGGTGCTGCTATGCCATCTCTATGCCGCCCAGTCAGTGCAAGGCTAACACCGTCCTTGCGCTGAGCTTCATGAATCCCGATGCATATGTTCGAACTGTGAATTTCAAAAACTGATTATCGCGAAGTCGCAGAACACCGAATTCTTTCCCAGGGAAAGAATTCGGTGGGCCATTTCTGCAACTTCACTATTCCCTCCACTGTGGTGCGAAGGTTACAGGTTAAGATTAAGGTAAGTGTGCAAACAGACCAGGTTAAGGTTAGTGTGCGATAGTTACGAACCTTAGGGTTAGGGAGCGGGTAAGGTGAGTGTGAAATAGTTACGGACCTTGGGTTAGGGTGCAGGTAAGGTGAGTGTGCGATAGTTATGGACCTTAGGGTTAGGGTTTGGGTTAAGGTAAGTGGATAGATAGTAGTGTATGTACGGTTTAGTGTAGGGTTAGAAGTAGGGTTTTGTGAAGTGTATATGTGTGGATTATTTATTTTGGTGTGCTTGTGTTGTGTGTGTGTTTTCTTGGAACTTCGAGGTTAGAAGTTCGAACATATGGTGTTCGAACTACTGCCATGTGCCTACCGAGAGGTATTTGTACTACCAAAAGTTAGGGATGATATTGGTGGAATGTTTTTGTAAAGTCCCATTGGGAGTTAGACTAGCTTCATATTTTGACACACAACATAGTGCTGCCTCTTTGTCAATTGCCAGACTAGGCAAACATAAAAGAACTGCTCCACTAGGAAACCCCAAGTCCTCTGTTTCTGAGGAGCCACATCTCTGAGTACAAACTCCTGTAACACCAAATGGGCAAAAACTCAAGTTGTAAGCATTTTGTGCAGGAAGGAAAGATCCTCTGCAGCCCTTTGTGTGTAGATCATGCCAACATACCCTTGAACTTGTATGTAACTACTCCACAACTTCAGAAATCTGGAAGGAGAACTCTCTGTTATGGGACAAGACCCTATGTCCCTATGTTAAAGTAAAAATAAATGTAAAGCCATCTCTATTCTTGGCAAAACTGGCAACACTAGGTCTGTATTAAAAGTTACTTCAGACAGTTAAATACCAGTATAAAAACAAAGTAAAGGCAGTTGGTGTAACAAATGCTACTGTTACATATCCTGTTTTAAAACATATAACCATTTTTTTAGGTCCAATCAAAGAAAAAACATTCTTTCCTTTTGAGTACTACTGCACCAGTAATCCTACTAGGAAGAGATTTGTTATGAAAGCTAGGTTGTACTATTTACTATTCCCCAGAAGGGGTGTATATAAATGTTCCAACAGAATCAGAGGGGGAAGTATTATAGCAATAACCCACGCCTGGGTGTGGGTAATGCTGGATCGGACCTTTTCCATTACTATAACTCAGATTTGCAATGTGCACGCTGCCAATCAGCATGCACGTTTTTGAATATTAATGGGAGGGTCGTTGTATAATGGCAGTTTTAGCAGAAGCTGAAGAACAGCCTGCTGGAAGCATACAGACAGATATAGAGTTACTGCAGCAGGTACCTGCCAACTTTTAGCCTACCAACTTGTGGGATAAGCATGCAAATGAAGTAGGTATACTGAAATCAGCAGAACCAATAAAAATAAAATTAAATCAATCAAAACCTCTCCTCAGAGTTCCACAATATCCACTAAAGCCAGAAGCAGAGCAGGGAATCAAGCCTGTAATTCAGTCTCTAATACATCAAGGAATAATAATACCAGCTAAAAGCCCTTGTAATACTCCTATTTTTCCAGTGAAAAAGCCAGGAAAGGATACTTATAGATTTGTACAAGACTTAAGGGCTGTAAATAATGCAGTACTGCCTCTTTTTTTCCTGTTGTTCCAAATCCAGTAACAATACTGAGTTGCATACCACCTACAGCTAGTTACTTTTCTGTGATAGATTTAGGTTCAGCATTCTTTTCTATACCTATTCACCCTGACAGTCAGTTTCTGTTTGCTTTTACTTATCAGGGACAGCAATAATCCTGGACACTGTTGCCACAAGGATATACTGAATATCCTTCATTATTTTCTCAAATTCTAAAAAAGATTTGGAGAATGTGACATTTCCGAGTAGGGCTGTGTTAGTACAATATGTAAATGATTTACAGATAGCACCAAGTTCCTTTCAGCAATGTCAACAAAATACCTTGCATCTTCTGATTATCCTTGCAGGAAAAGGACACAAAGTGTCAGCAAAAGAAATTACAGCTATGGTTACCTCAGGTACGTTATCTTGGTCATTTAATATCTCAGAGTAGGATCTTACAGTATCTATTCATCACTCTGAATCATCTTTATTACTTAAAATAAAACTCATCCGTTCTTGACTGCATGTCTAACTAGATATGAACTTACACTTCTTTCTGATCCATCTATTTCTCTGATCTGCTGTCTTGTTCTAAATCCTGCATCTCTCTTACCTACTGCTGAGGATGGTGAAGAGCATGATTGTGTCTGTGTAAATATTTGCTTTCTCCTAGGGAGGAATTAAATGACACTTCTATACCCAATGCTGATATGCATCTGTTTGTGGATGGCTCCTGTGGAAGAGATCAAACAGGAAAGTTGATCTGGAGAATAGCAGTCTGCACCGAGGAAATGATATTATTGCAACAGAAATTAGTGGGTGTTCACTCTGCTCAAATAGCTGAGCTAGTGGCTTTGCAAAAAGCCTGTGAGTTAACCAAAGACAAGGTGGCCAATATTTTTACAGACAGCCGTTATGTTTTTGAAGTGGTACATGATTTTGGGCAACTTTGGAGAGAGAGAGGGTTTTTAACCTCTTCAGGAAATCAAATTAAAAATTCAGGGTACATAAAATCATTGTTAGATGCACTTTTGTTGCCTAAAAAGCTGTCTGTAATCAAATTTTGTGCACATCAAAAGGGTCAGAATGTTGTTACCAAAGGTAATAATTTGGCAGCCCAAGCTGCTAAACAAGCAGTAGTGAATTGTTGTAAACATCTTTGTATGTTGACAGTAACAAGCTAACAGTAATGATGTGTTTAATTTTGCAAAGTTGTCAGCCTTTCAAGCTGAAGCATCACATGGAGAAGTTCTGAGGTGGCTCAAGGATGGATGTAGAAAATCTTCTGATGGCATATGGCGACATCCGGACAGCCGACTGGTGGCACCTGCCTCTTTGCTACCTTACCTGGTAAGGGCATATCATCTACCAGCCCATACAGGTAAGACAGCTTTACTTAATCAAATTACCCAAAGTTGTATACCCCTCATGTCTCCTCTTTGATACTTCAGTATGTACAAAATTGTAGTATTTGTTTGAAATATAACATAAGCAAACATGCCAACAGCAAATCTGCACATTTACCTCCACCCTGGGGATCTTTTGTTAATATACAGCTGGATTTCATCCAGATGCCTAAGATGAATAATTTACAATTTATTTTGGTGGTAGTGTGCATGTTCTCAGCATGGGTGAAAGCTTACCCATATCACAAAGCTGATGCAGTCACAGTTATTAAAACATTATCTGATTATATACTGGAATTCGGTATACCCAACATTGTTAACAGTGACTAGGGAACTCATTTTAATAATAATTTGTTTAGAGTGTTATATAAAGCTTTTAATACTAAGTTGAGTCTTCACTGTCCCAACCATACCCAGTCATATGGATTAGTGAAAAGGATAAACAGGACCCTTAAAATAAAATTTCGAAGATTTGTACTGAAACCCACTTAAAGTGGCCCGAAGCCCTTCCCTTAGCATTAATGAGTATGAGGGCCTCACTGAATGCCACCAGGAAATTGAGTCTATATGACATATTAATGAAAAGACCCATAGCCCTTCCAGCTACCCCTCCAGTGGAAAATGCTGATTTAACTTTGTCAGGTGATGCTCTGATTTGTTATTGCAGATGACTCTTCAAAATTATTCAGCAATATCATCAAACAGTAAAAGCAGTGTTACCAAAGCCACCTGACCAACCCTTTCATCAATTACAACTGGCTAATTGGGTCTACATAAAACATTTTCCAGAGGAAAAACTGCCTCAGTCCGAGGTGGAAGGGACCTTTTCAGGTTCTGCTAATGACTGCAGTTCGCTGTGCAGGACTACCAACATGGATCCATTTGTCTCATTGCAAGAAGACCTGTCATGTAGGGACCCCAGATGAATCATCACAGCCAGCAGAGGGAAATCGAGGTGTGACAGATAAATCATCTGCCCAGTGAGAAGGTCAACTTCAGTAGCAGTCCATGATGAATTCAGTGACAACAGGTACTTCTGTTTCATTTCTGCTGCTGTTCCCTTCTATAAACTGGTCGAGAAAAAGCAGTTTCTTGCTGGTCCTTAGGCAATATGCCAAAAATCTAAACAAAACAAGCTGCTGAATATGTTTGCATATACCTCATTATTTTAAGGCAAGGATTCCTGTGATTTCCATTCCTGCATCACAGATGTCATTTGAAAAAGACCTTAATGACATCAGCTTAACCTGGTGTAATGTAACTGATTTTTAAAAGTTGTGTCTCTTCAACTTGCAGCCACACAACATGGAGACATGTTATGCCAGAAATAGGACGGTACCAGTAGGGAAAAGCAAATGTAATAACACCAGGCATGAAAGTGTGTTAGACTCTTTGCGCTTAAAAAGCTATGACTGGGGGCATGGCATGGGCATGATAAGTGACTGTTACTACATCTGTGGTGATTGTGCCTACCCCTGGTTGCCTACAAACTGGTCTGGATGTTGCTTTGTAGGCTATATTACTCCTGGTATTCAACATTTTGAACACCCACCATCAGGTAGACTGAAAAATAAGCGAGCAATCCACTAGACTGAGCAAGTACTTTCAATTTATAATCCTGGTATGGAGTACAAAGAACAATGCTTGAAATCACCATATTTGCCCAAATTCTACCTGAGGTGGCCAATGAAACTTCACATCACATCAGGATGACAAATCGAGAAATGACTGAAATGCAAACTGTGGTGTTACAGAATCAAATGGCACTTGATATAATGCTTGCTGCAAAAGGGGGGGGGTCATGTGCCCTCATAAGGAGTCATTGCTGTTCATATATTAGTGACTATCATGATGAACAGGAAAAACTGGCAAACTTCATGGAACAAAAGGCCAAAGAGTTAGACAGCACATTCAAAAATTGGACACTTTTTGGATGGTTGGGCAGTATTTTTGGTAACCTGGGAACTAGCATAATCCAGGGTATTGTCATTGTACTTTTTATTATATTTGTAATCATTTTAGCATTTTCTATTCTAAAGGCTGTGATTACAAGATGTTTAACCTCACCTGCACATAAAATGCCACTGCATGCACAAATCAGTGACAGTTCTATTTTGGCAGAAAATGATGATGACTACTATGATGCTGAGGCGTATTTTATCAAGTTAAGAAAAATAAAAATATAGTTATATGGTATGACACTGATAGTTTAAGAGGGAGAAAACTGTTATGGGACAAGACCAGCTTATTAAAATGTATATTAATTTCAGTTTATTAATGATGCTATAATATGAGTGTTAAAAAGCAAATATAATTTGTATGCAAGGCTGGGAAAAATACAGCTTCATAAGCTACAGTATTGCTGTCTATTAAACTGCATTCTTTTACTATGTAATAAGAGAGAATAGTACATATTGCATGAAGTGAGGCATGTAGTTATTACAAAAAGGAATTTGTTAGCCTGACTCCTCCAGGCTAGGAGTGCGTTATTGCTAGGGAAGGATTGAAACATCCAAGGTCAAAAACAAGACCTCTTGGAAGCAGGTGAATCATGTAGAGGAAGGTGTTCACGTACAGTTTGACGCGAAAATCACGAGGGATGAGGAAATTTGCAAAGTTTTCTATAGGATAAAGTCATTGCAATGTAATGAAAGTCCATGACTAGGTTTGATAAGAAAAATGTATAAAAAATGTGGTTTGTCTTTGTTCAGAGAGACTATTTTGACATCTGCTATTTAGACTGTCTCCTAGTGCTGTTAAAATAAAATTTCTGTTTGTACATCCTGAAGTGTTGTTCCTGACTAAAGGAATATAAGGTAAATTCGTAATGTTATTTATTTATGACTTTAACATCTCCAAAATGAAGGAATCCCTGATGAAATGCACACAGAAACCAAAGTGGCAATGATTAGCAGTGATTTCCAGTAAAAAGCACTTCACAAATTGTGAGTTGAGGAGCTGATGTACAAAGGATGTCAACTTGGCAACATTTATTTCATTCAACAGATCCATCATAATCTTTCATTTTTAGGCAGGAAAATATGATTTCATCAGTGCAAAGGTTTAGTCACATTCTGTATTGCAGGCAACAGTGCAATAATTTCTTTATGTACCAGAATGCTGGGGGGTGTGAAGTGGAAAGAGTATATTTTGGAGAAGTCGTAACAAACATACTTCTAAAAATAGAGTGGCTGAAGGTACTCTTGATAGGTCCATCTGAGAATGGGAAATGGCAGCATCTGTGTCATCAAAGGAAATACAAGTTAACAAAGACAGTTCCCTCACCTTGAAATGAAAATGATGTGTCAGGGCCCACAGATTTATGTCAGCTTATGAGATTGTGCCCATCTCCAAATCCTGTGATTCAAGTGAAGGTTAGAGCCTTTCACCCAGGATACACAGAAGTGTGATTAGATTGCCTTAATCACTGTCTCCTCAAAATTCCTTATAATTCACTCATCTGAGATATTGAGGTCTGCCTCCTTTGCAAGCCTTCATTGTAGTGTTGGAAAGAATATCCCATGCTGTTTTTGACTTGTGTGACAAAAATTACACAATGAGCTGTGTGAACTTTTGATGTCCTTTCATATCACTGTTGAGGTATTCATTACATTAGGGATCTCCTGCCAAGTTAGGCCCAACATCTGGCCAGCATGCCATAGCCTTAGGTTGTAATAGGGACATCATACATCACATGCATGCTCTCTGCTCATGGCATAGGGCATAAAGGTGAAGTATGTACATACCTTCCTCGGAACTACTTTGCCACCATCTTCAGTTGTTGGTCTGAATGCCTTTTTGTTTGCTGTTTACCAAGTCGCTTCAGATAAGTGCCTCATTGGGGTTTTGTTTTTTATCATTTCCTTTTCTTTTGGTTGTATGGTTACATGTCATCCAAAAAGGGAAATGCTAGTGTAGGAGACTGATTCCCTACAAGGACCATCACAAGCAGTGTTTGTTTTACTTAGGTGCTTCACATGACCATATGCTGTGTCCTGTTTGTCAGGTGTTTGTCCCTAAAACTCTTCATAGTCGTCTCCCCTCCTTATCTATCTACTTGGATAACCAAAGTCTTAAATTGTTGACATAGGGTACAATTCAGAATCATCCCAACCAGAGGCTCAGCTGTCTGCTAAGAAGGTGGCCAAAAAAGTTCAGTCAGATTCTACTGCTGTACCACCTCCCCCAGACGTCTGTCTCAAGGCTGGCGAATGCCTGGAGGATCACCAGGTTTGTCAATTGGATTCCTCTGCCTTGACCACTTCAGAGGCAGGCATTGATCTGGCTTCTCACACATCCTCAGAGGCTCTGCAGACATCCATTTCAGATGTTCAGGGGGACATGCAGTTTATAATTCTGAGGGAATGAGGGGTGTCCCACGGATTCTTGTTAGGGAGGAGATTACCATTATGTTATAGTGTCAGCAGGTGCCAGAAGCTCCTGGTCTGTTTAGGGCAGATGTCCCTTTAAAGCAGCAGCAGAAGACACAGCATATTTCCCCTGCTCATAAGGATCCTCAGTGTGAATGGATTTTACACAGGGGTTATATAATGCTGTCGTGGCTTTGAAGCCACCTATGGGAGTCTCTCTTCTTGTCCCACCTTGGTCCTCTACTTCTGTTTAGAGGCCTAAGAAGTAGAATTCTTCTGATCAGTATTTAGATTCTGATGAAGAGTCTTTGGCCTATTCTTCTCAGATTCCCTCTCCCTTGGATTATGGTTCAGAGGAGGATTCTATTAGTCCAGAGTCTCCTTTTGAGGAGATTACCTTTGGGGATACTGTCTCTCATATGATGGAATTTTTTTTAAGTGAGACTGCACTCAGGTTTCTGGTGTTCAGAAGAGGCATTATGAAGTCCTCCAAATGCAGTCTCCTAAGACCTCTGCTGTTCCTCCTGTTCTTGCTGCTTTGTTGGACATATTTTCAGCAGCTTCTCAGGCTTCTGATTCGCAGCACCCTGTTCCTAAAAAAAAACCTGCTAGGTTTTATAAAGATGCCTGATGATTCTAAGTTTCTTTATAAGTGTCCTCCTGCTGACCCCTCTATTTCTGTTTCTTCTGACAAGGCTTTCAAGCTTTTGGCATGCACTAAATTGTTTCCTTTTGACAATGACAGTAGAACCATGAAAAGATTGGGCAAAAGGGTATGCACTGCTGTTACTCTGGCCTTTAGGGCTGTTAATTACCAGAGCCATATGACCAGGTATATTTTAGCCCTTCTCTTTCAGGCTTTTCATGTTATTTTGTATCTTCTAGATTCTGAGAAGACTTTGACCCTGTCTTTGTTAGGGTCCTCTTTTCAAGTAGATTACCATTCCATTAAATGTAGTTATGATGCTGATGATGCATCCCATAGAGCTGCTGCCTTTAGTTCTGTTTTAAGGCATTATTCATGGCTTCACCTTTGGCCTCTGCCTGATGAGATTAAGGCTAAGCTGATGGATGCTCCTGTTTTCAATAAAAAATTCTGGTTTTGAAGCTGCTGAGCTTTTCTAGTCTCTTCAGGAGAAGTGTAAGGCTATGCAAGGCATTAAAATATATTTTTGTTTCCCTTGTTCCCAAATTTCAGATGAATTATCCTACCAAGTTTGCCTTTGTATGTAGACAGTCTTGCCCTCCTCCCAATGGTAAAAAGGGTACAAGAAGGCCTCCTCCTTCTAAGTCTACTCAGACTCCTACAGTTAAAAAACCTCTCTTTCCAGACAAGCCAGGTTCTGTCTATCTTCTTCCTTCTCTCCTCTGCCAAGTTCCTCTATTTCTTCATCTTCCTTTGCCTCTTCACAATTGCTTTAGGACAACTCAGGATTCTTGGGTTCTTTCCATCATTCATCAGGAGTATTACATGCTTTGGAAATCCTTTCCTCCTTTTTTGGGTATTCCTCGACCTCCTCAGTAACAGCTTCCCTTTTCCCAGATGTTCTTCAAAGCCTTTTGTCTCAAGGCATCATCCAAGCAATTTCTGGCCCTCAAAAGTGGAAGGGGTTTTATTCCAGAACATTTCTGGTTTTCAGGAAAGAAGGTACCTGGGACCTGTTCTGGATCTTTTCCAGCCCAACCCCATTTTAAATGTCCTCTCCTTCTGAGTGCTATACTGCATGGCTTTCTTGAGGGCTCTGCTTAGGCCTTCCTCCTCCCAAGTTTCCTCTTGAACTTTTGTACTCTCCCTATTGTAATAAATACTACAACAGTTAAGTGTACCCACAGCCACCCATCTGACAGTATGGAAGTGATCCTGACACTACTGTGCCAGTGAAAGCAGATAAGGAATCCTAGAACAGTCCATAATTTACTCATGTATTTGTATTTGTTAACTGGTGGGCATAAAAATGATCCACACAGACCTATTTCAAACTCATCCTGGGAGTGTACTGCGTATGTGACATTGTCAGAGTCACACGGTCTGCTTTTATATATTTCTGCTGAAGGAATTGGACAATGAACTCCAGGAAGCAGCTTATTATTTACAGATATTGTCAAAATCTTACTTTAACATCACAAGTAGCAAACTGGAGTTACCTTCATTCCAGTCCACTATATCACCTTACTGACTTGTGTTTCTGGATTTAAATTCTTGGCAGCTCACCTTTTTTAACACTTCTTGTATGACTTCAGATATCCCAGCGATGATACATATTTTGAGTGAATGTAGTAAATACTGATGACAATGTGAAATTTCACATTTACATATCCATTTCAGCAGCACCAGGCCTGTAAATGACTATATAATATTTTTTAAGTCACAGAATTTAAAGGAATATTGCCATTGTGAAAGTGTGCTGCTTCCAACAGTTGTGATATAGTTAGTGTCTGGGCTTGCTTTAAGTATCTTTTCCTTTGAATATTTTAATTCCAATGCCCTGGACCAGCTCATTCTTACCCCCGTTAGAGGTAGCAACATCCTTGAGCTGGTCATTAGTAACCTGGGCAACCATTGCTCTACACCAGTAGTCAACTCCTCCCTGGTTAGATCCGACCACAAACTAATCCCCTTGGAAGTCCATATCCCTCCCACCCCCACAGCAAAGGTAACCACCATGAAAAACTTCTCCAAAGCTAACTTTGGGCTTCTAAAAACAGAGGTGGCTAACTTCATGGCACCCATGCAAATAGAGAATAGTTGCATGACCACCGAATCATACACCAATGCACTGTACAAACACGTACACAAGTGCATGGATCTCACAATACCCAATAGAACCAAGACACTCTCCTCCAAAAAAACGATGCCAATCTGGTGGTCCCCTGTCATAAACAAACTCTACAATAGAAGGAGGAAACTGATGTGGAATAAGGTGAAGTCCCAAGACTGGAAAAACTCCCTTATCAGCCTCAACAAAAAATTGAGATCCCTCATCAAATCCTCTAAAGCTAGTTGTGAAAACAGAATTCCAGCAGATAGTAAAGACACCCACAAGGCCTTCTATAGTTATGTAAATAATCTCCACGGCAATACCCAGATTTGCTCTGAGCTACTGCACAATGGAACCTCCTATACAGAGCCAACAGATATTGCCAGTATACTGGCTGACAGATTCAGTGCCAACTTTACCCCCCCCCCCGAAGACCAATCACAATACCAGTAGATTGCCAGGCACCCAGTATTACTGCTGTACAGGTTAAAAGCACTGTCCAAGACCAAGAATACAGATTATATGGGACCTGACAATATCCCTGGCTATGTTCTACATGAACTACAGAGTGAACTGGCACCTCACCTGTGTGCCCTGTTAAATCACAGCCACACCTCAGGCTTTGTCCCTACCAAATGGTGCACTGCTACAGTCATCCCTCTCCACAAAGGAGTCGTGACTATAGACCCTCGTAACTATCACCCCATTAGCCTGATGAATCTGATATGCAAAGCTGTGGAACGCATCATCATGGACCTAATAAACAAGGATATAGGGAATCACCAAACTCTAGAGCCCACATAGTTTGGTTTTGTGAAGGGTAAATCATGCCTGTTCAACCTGGACATCTTCTTTGAGTCAGTCACCAGAGCTGTGGATGAAGGCAAGGTGGTTTATACAGTCTACCTTGATCTGGCCAAAGTCTTTGATACCATTCCCCACTCAGGAATTAGGAAAATTCACTAAACTAGGCATCAACCCCTATATCACTAGGTGGGTTGCAAACTAGCTCACACGTAGAACCCACAGTATGAAAGTAGCTGACTCCAGGTCAGACTAACGACCAGTCACAAATGGAGTCCCACAAGGTTCTGTCCTGGGTCCTCTCCTGTTTGGTATCTACTTCTCTGACATCTAGGCCAACACGAAGGGACTCTGGCTGACAATGTTCGCAGATGATTGCAAGTTGGGAGCTATTATTAACTCCACAAGTGATGTTGACATCCTTCAGAAAAGGCTCACTGAGACTAATGAATGGTGTCAGAACCATGGCCTTAATCTCAATGCCAAAGAATGTGTCATCATCCCCTTTGGGAAAATTACCACATTGATGGTAGTCCACTGAACAAAGAAGGAGTTATAAGAGATATAGGAACACAGGTTGATAGCAACCTCTCTTTTGACTACCACATTGCCACTGTGGTCAGAAAGTCCTTCTGTGTGGCAGATCTCATTACTATGGGTTTTGCATCTAGGAAGAAAGAGGTCATTGTCTTCCTCTACTCTTCCCTCATTAGGCCAGTTATTGAGTACAATACCCTATTTGGCATGTACCTCACTAGACACCTGGAACAACTGGGGAGGCTGGAATAGTACCTCACAAAGAGGATCCTAGGCCTTAAACACTTGTCCTATATAGACAGACTCAAAAAACTCCAACTATTGTCTGCTCATATCACCTACTTAGAGGCAATCTCTGCTTGGCTTACAAAGCCATGTCTGACCCAGCTCTGTTAGAAATGCTACATGTAAAGAAATCCCAATCCCTCCACACCACATGCTCCAGAGACCTCAACCTCATTACCAAAATCAACAGAACAAGCTGGAGGGACAGGTTCATAACCCAGAGACTGTCCATGCTATGGAACAGACTTCCCACACATGTCAAGCAGAGCACCTCATTGGCCCTCTTCAACAGAAATCTTGACGAGTGGATGGAAAATAGAAAATTCACCCCAGGGATCAGTCCAGTGGATCTATTTGACAAAGGCACTGGGAACTAAGGTAGGGTGGCCCGATGCCAGGTTAATCCTATGGGCTTGGCTTATAAAGGCTCCAACCTATAAGTTGCTGTTTCACAAAGTCAAAGTTTTATGAACTCAGGTAGTGGCCATATACTTATGACAGCTCTGTTTTTTTTTAATGTTGGGTATATGTGAGAAAAAAAAATGCAGCAAATGTGAAATAAAACACTAACCATTATAAACATAGCCATATAAAATGGCATATGCAGAAATGAAGCATGCTTTCCAATATGCCGAGTTACATATTGGAGCATTTCCAGTTCAGGAATGACACTAACTGTGGATTTATAGAGGGTATGCCTTGTTGCTGTAGTAAAAGAATACTGCAAGGCAATGAGATAGTGCCAGGATCCGCCAAATCACTCATCACAGATGTCTGTCAGCAAGTACTGTTATGACTCTGTCATAGTTCATGTTGGAGTGAATGACTTGAGACATACCTCACTGGACTATATGAAGAGAGGGATCTAGGACTTTTGATAAAAAGATCAAAAGTCCAAATCCATTATCACCGAACATACTTTACCGAAAGCGCTTTCACCGAAAAAGCGCTTACGGTAAAGTATGTTAAAAAAAACAGCATTAAACCTACTTCTATGCAGGCGGGCAAGCCCCAGCCCCCCCCCCACCCCCCACTTTAATATTCTCACTCTGAGGTCACACTACAGTGGGGAAAAGGAATTTTCCCTTATCTGCACTGTAGTACAACTGGCACAACAAGCATACTTATCCAAAAGTGCTGCTTCAGTGAACAGCACTTTCGGTTAAGTATGCTCGGTGATTTCTGCTTCGGTGAAAAGTGCATTCGGGGATCTGTATGGATCCCAAAGAGAGACAAGATGGAGTTTTCAGATTATATGTCTCAGGCAGATATGTCCCTAGACTGAAGCAGCATTCTTTCCTCACCCAGGATAATGCCACAATACAAACAAAAAATGATTGACTTCAACAATTGACTTAGCTTCTGGTGTCAATCGAGGACGATCCAGTATCTGACAGCCTGGGATGATATGGTTGACAGACCATGATACTTTGCCAGAGATGGTCATCACATGTCTCTTCTAGGCTTTAGGTTGCTGGCAAAGGTACCTGCCTCCTCCCCCATAGTGCCTTTTTTAGGCAATGTCATAAGCACTAAATTCCTGATGTAAAAATATCCTCCATAAACACTCAGGGTTATACTGCTTAATGCTTGGAGTCTGAATTAGAAACTGCACTCACTTGAAGCACTTCTCACTCTGGAAGATGCTGATATCTGCACAGTCACAGAGACATAGTTCAAGGCATAAGAGATACCCTGGCCAAGCTGGGCTATAATGCCTTCCGCACATTCATACCACACAAGAAACATGAAAAAAACAGGGAGGAGGAGTATCCATCTTCATTAAAGACAAATACACCTGTAGACCAGTTAAACAGTATGATTCCCTAGAGTTACTCCAAGTTCAACTAACTGTAGGAAAGATGCCTCCCTCCACGTCATTGTTAGCTATAGGTCTCCCACCAAGAACCATGAAAACCATGCAGTGTACCTGGACCAATTTAAAAATAATTTTCAGTACAGTCAAATACCCTGGTCATGCGTGACTTTAAGTATCCATCCATCAGGTGGGTTACATATATGAGCACATACATGCTTGCCCAAAGGTTCCTGGATTTTGTTGACACAAATACTCTGGAGCAGATAGTCAGCACCCCCACAAGGGACTCTAACATCATGGACATAGTGCTCACTGATGGGAGATCACTTCACTACACCGTGTGGGGGCCCTCCCTGGTAAAGAACATTCATAAATCAGTCTTGTTTGAAGTAATTATCATACCTGACCCATCCTTAGGAGCAAAAAGTTGTAAAAATTTCTCCAAAGCAAACTATAGCCTACTGAGCGATGGCATCAGTAGTTTCAGACTCCTTGCCAACACTGACAGCAATGACCCCTATACAGAGGTGTGCACAAATGTCCTGTATAAACACCTATATAAATGTATAGACTCAGCTGTACCGGAACGTATCAAATCAAGATTCTTACAAAAAAATAAGTCACCCTGGTGGACATCCAGCATAAATAGTTTATACAATAAGAGAAAAAAACTGCTGTCAAAAAACAAGAGGGAATGGTCCCAGCAAAGGAAAAACTTCCTCAGAAGAATAAACAAGCAGATTAGACATCTTGTAAAGTCCTCTAAAGCTAATTATGAAACTAAATTAACATCTCTAGCTAAGGAAAATCACAGAGCATTCTTTGGCTTCATCTGAAATCTGAAAGTAAAAGCACAGCTTCATACCGAACTAGTTCTGGACGGTTAACACTTATACTGATCCTGAAGACATCGCCAACCTTCTAGTGGACAGGTTTGGCAAAAACTTCCCCACCCAATCCCCACCATTCATACCCCATAACATACCTGTCACTAGTACTCTGCCTAGTATCTCCAGAGAGCAGGTCATATCCACACTCTCCAAGGCCAAAAACACAGCCCTCTATGTGACAGGATAACATCCAAGGCTGTTTATCAAATAGTTTAAAGCAGGAGTTAGCGGAACCACTGAGCATGGTCTCAGTCACAGTCTAAGGACCATCTTTGCCCCAGCTGAGTGGAAAACAGCAACTGTAATCCCCTTGCACAAAGGGGGTCCATCAACCAAACCTGGGAACTATAGACTCATAAGCTTAATTAGCCTTATTGGCAAGGCCATGGAGAGATTCATCATGGACCTTATCAACAAGGATATAGATGACCTTCAAACTTTTGACCCAACCCATTTTGGCTTCATTAAGGACAGATATTGCCTGCTAAACCTGGAACACTTCTTTGAGAATATCACCAAGGCCCTGGATGAAGGCAAAAGAGTTCCTAGTGCCTATCTCAACCTAGCAAAGGCCTTTGACACAATTCCTCACTCAGCCATCATTTTGAAGCTCACCCAGCTGGGGATTTACCCTCATGTCACTAGATGTGTTGCCAACTGGCTCACAAACAGAACACATACAGTCAAAATTGGGGATGCCAACTCTACTAGGAGACCTGTTACCAGTGGTGTTACACAGGGATATGTTATAGGCCAACTACTGTTTGGTATCTATTTTTCAGTAGTCCAGGTGAAAATAGATGGCCTATGGCTTACCAGGTTTGCTGATGACTGCAAACTGGGTGCAAATATTAAATCTCCCAAAGATGTCAACATACTACAAAGTGGGCTTACACAAATGATTGGTGTCAAAGCTACTGCTTTAAACTAAGCACAAAAAATGCATTATCATTCCCTTCTTTAAAGGAGAACCCCCCGCTGATTACAACTTTAACAATACCTCCAAGTTCAAGTCTGTTGGTGACAGATTTAGGAACACAAGTTGACAGCAGCCTTAATTTTAATCATCAGGTGTCCACAGTAGTAAGAAAGGCCTTCTACACTGCACACCTCATAAGCAAGGGAATAGCATCCAAAGCCAAGGAGGTTATAGCTCCCCTGCACTTGGCTGTCATCAGGCCAGTAAAGGAGTACAATGCTCCCTTCTGTATGTACCTAACCAGACATTTGCTTCAACTGAAGGGACCTCAGAGATTTCTCAACAAGAAAATTCAGGGCCTACAATACATGACCTACATGGACAGACTGAAGGCCCTATCACTTTACTCAGTATCATATAGACTGCTTAGAGGCAACTTGTGCTGGACTACAGAGCAGTCTCAGACTCTGCCTTGATGAAGCTGCTGCACATCCGCAAATCCAATGGGACAAGATTCACTTGCTCTAGGGATCTTAACCTAGCCTGTGATATTAACAGGACATGCTAGAGAGACAGATATGTCTGCCACACCTCTGGAACAAACTCCCAATGACTGTAAGTGTAACCTGGACAATTGGTTGGGAATCAGTAAATTTTCACTGGGAGTTTCAACTATGTCCCTCTTCGACAGGGGCAGCTAGTGCTGATCTTACATTTGCATGTAAACTTAGATTATATATCTTGGTCCATAAGAGAACCAGGGTATAACATGGATAGGCTTGTAGAGGCCTTAGGGCCAATAGCCCAGTAATCTCCTATGATCCTATGATTAAGCAGATGAGCCGAAAGACATGCTTACTGTCAAATGAGATTTGATTCCTTAAAGCAACGATTATAAAGTGATAGGGTTTATTTAAGACATGGTCAGCTTAACTGTGGCCTTGAGTCATTCTTCACTGATCACCAGATTCTTTTCTTTGTTTTTTTAAACAAAAAATATTCATTGAATTATCACTTATGACATACACAGTCATGCATTCAGATAAATGAAACCAATCCATATTGACATATATTCAGTTGCAAACATTATACATCACTTATCTGTCAGTCAAACATTGCATAGCACATTCAGTTACTGCCTTTTTTTAAACCTCATTCCTCCTACCAAACATTATTCTGCATGAATTTCCTCAATTCTATGTAATTTGCTCAACCCTTTTCTAAAGACCTCACTTCCAGTTCTTTTATCTGTTACTGTATTCACTACTTCTAGTACAGTTGGTTTAGATTTTGATTACTATTTTCTATTAACTACATTTTGGCAACCAAAGAATTAAATTCAGCAAGGTGATAAACACCAAAACCAGCAAAACTCAGAAAAACATATATATATATATATATATATATATATATATATATATATATATATATATATATATATATGTATATATATATATATATATATATATATGTATATATATATATATATATATATATATATATATATATATATATTGAGCAAAGAGGCAGCAGGAAAGGCTGTGAAACATCTTTATTACAGCTCACATACACCAGTGGTACCTCGGCATTTTGCCTTCAACAGATAAACATACAATAAGACAGCCATACTTTTATACACATAAAACACCAATTAATCAGTTATACCCTTAAAGTGAAAACACTTTTTTCAAACATTTTTTATATACACAACTTATAAACTTGAAAATATATGAATCTATAAATTCTATAAATTCTGAAGGGCAAAAACATCGTGAATACCCATTTATATATACGTTTTACATTAGACTTTTTAAAATTTTACAATTTTACAACACAAATATTATAAACATAGTCACCACATTTTATTTTAAAGTCTAAACACTAAAAAACAGACTTATTTAATTCACCAAATTGACCTCAAGATTAAGACCCCTAGGGAACAGTGTTATATAACTGAAAATGAATTTACTTTCCAAAAACCAACATATTCCTGACAATATCACCCCCCTTATTTAAAACAGGCTGAGCAAGAACACTAAAGAAAAAAGAAGATAAATTCCCTTTATGTATGTTAATAAAGTGTTCCGCAACTGGACTCCTCATGTTCACATTCCGAATGTCCTTTAAATGTTCCATAATCCTCACTTTTACACCTCTCTTAGTTTGCCCTATATACCACTTAATCTCAGCACACCCACAACCCACTGCGTAAACTATCCCACAAGAATTGCAATGAAATCTGCCCTTACACACATACTTTTTACAATTAATAAATTCACCTGAAATATCTGTAATATATCTACATACCTTACAGTGACCACAGGCATACATGCCCAAAGACTCTAGTGAGCCACCAAATTGACCCATGTTCAATATTTCTTTCAAATTGGTATATCGTCCATAGGAAAACCTAATAAACCTGAGAAACAACTTAGCTACGTTTATATCTTCACAAACAACATGCCATAAATCTAAAATAATCCTTCTCGTGGTTTCAGAAAAAACAGAACTTGGGAACAAAAAATAATTCTCTTTTATCAGAGTCATCATCTCTGATCTCATTCCTATGTCTCCCTTTTTTACCAGATGATTTTCTAACCAAGACTTAATCCAAGGCATGTTGTAGGTCAATTTCACTATAACCTCTCACAGAGAGTCTGTTTTTAACTTCAGAAGAAACCTCTTTTTGTAATTTTCTTCTGAAGTATTACGGGCAATACATTTAAATTCACCTAGGGGCAAAGACTTAAGCAAGTGGGGAGGGTGCATACTATTTGGATTTAAAAAAATTATTTACTGCACTGGCTTTCCTGAATGGTTATTAGTTTTGGTAACCACATAGAACTCAGCATCTAGGAATTCAACACTAGATTCTCCTTTCAACATTGAAAAAATTAATTTATGCTCATTAGAATTCATACCAGAGAAGAAAATGTCACAATCTTTAGGACCACCCTTGCATAAAAAGATGGGTTCAGCAGTATATCTCTAAACAGGACAACATTTTTCTTATAGAAATCAGAACTGTAAATATATTCCCTTTCAAAATAGCCCATATATAGAATATCATTGCTGTCCCCTTTAATTGAAGGAAAATTTCATTCTCAAATCTAAAATAGTTGTGCGTAAGACCAAATTCAAGCAACCTCACCACAAATTCAGTTCTAGGACAATCACCCAAAATGTCCCAAATAGCTTCCAAACCCTACTTTAACTGTTTATTTGTATACAATGAGTTGGCGTCAACCACCACCCAATAATAATCATAATGCCATGAAACTTTTTTAACTTCTTTGCATAATTCCTCAGTATTAGTCATGTGCAGGAATTCTACTCAAATATTTTTCAAGAGTGAATCCAAAAATGTGCCTACATTCTGCAAATAGAAGCCAACCCCTGAAACTATTGGTCTCTCTGGTGGGTTTACAAAATCCTTATGCAGTTTAGGTAATGCATAGAAGGTGGGGTCACATGGTTTTTCAATGTGTAATTTTTTTTTAACATTTTCCCTAGTGAGAAAACCTTATGTTTCTCCCCTTTCTAAAATTTTAAGAAGTTGCTCATTGAAACAGTTCACTGGATTTCAAGAAGTTGCTCATTGAAACAGTTCACTGGGTTATGAGTAAGTTTAATATAGTCCTCCCTAACCAGCAACAGCTTATACATCATCTCATTGTATTTGGATCTAGACATAACCACCCAATTACCCCCATTATCTGCTTGTTTGAAAACATAATCTGCCAACTTACTTCTCAATACATTCAGCATTTTCCATTCTTCTTTAGAAATATTATAATGTTTAACATTTCTAATAAATTCAAAATATTCATGCTCAACTTGCTTAAGTAGCATGACAGAAATCCAAAAAAACGCTGACAGTCCTGTACTCAAAATCTTTTATTCGGGAAACCACAACAGTTAAGCGCTTTTGTCAGCAACCACAGGCTGACTTCATCAGAGCTAAATTAAAACAAAAACATGTTTAATTTATGGCATAAAAACATCACCTGATTCAATTAAACAATCAGGTAAATAGTTCTATATGCTTAAAGTGCCAAATGCAGTAAAAAGTGCCATAGCCATAAAAGAACAGCATTGCATATAAACACAAACAACTGTACACCCTAAAAATAACTTGATATAAAATTAACAATAGATAATAAAAAATAAAAAAATAGCATATTAAAAATTTGATCAACTTTAAATTTCATATGCTCGCAATGTAAGTAGGCTAGTTAAATTTGTTGCATCGTTCAAGCCAGGGAAGGTAGTAACATCTAATTTAATCTGCCAAACAATTCTCAAAAATCAAGAAAATCTTCCCATGGTCCACCCCTAGGGTTCTGTGGGACTTTTTTAATGACACAAAATCTAAAATCATGTCCAGGGCTTTTATTGATGTGTTTAAATAGAGCACTAGTGTTGTTCTGGGTTCTTATAGCCCTAAAATGTTCGTATACCCTATCTTTAAAGTGCCTTTGGTTTTACCAATATAGAACCCCTTGCAATTGATACACAAAGCTGCATAAATAACTCCCACAGTGCTGCAGGAAAATCTACCCTTGGACATAATAACTGTGTGATTAATAGTAATCTTGTCTGTGTTCAAAATGTAAGAACATTGTGAACAAAACCCACACTTCCTGGTGCCTAACCCACTAATACTTGTGATGGGATGAGATTCCCTCTCCAGTAAATTTTTGATGGTAGCCCCTCTCCTGTAAATGCTTAAGTAGCATTTGTTCAAACAAAATAACAGCTGAGGATAATTTGGGTGGCATAAATTTACTCTGGGCAGGTAAACTAGGGAGACTCAATTTTCCATATCCGGTTTCAAACTGTTCTTCATCAGTTGCATACATATCAATATCAAATTCAGAAAAACATTCCTCATAAATAGAAACATTTAATAACGGATCTTTAACAAAAACAGCCTCAACAGTAGTTGTTTTACTTTCATAAAATCTTTTAGATGTAACTTTCTACAAAAGTTTTTTACTTCCAACAATACATCAGCAAGTGTTGGTATTTTAACCGGAACCTTTGTCCCCTTAGATAATAAATTAACTGCCACATCATTTAAAGCTAAGTCAGATAAAATAGCTATTCTCAAATGACAGTCATTTATGCAGTTAACATTACAGCCACTTACATGTTTTTGAAAGTTAGAATCTACAAAAGAAGAAAAATTAACTTCCACATCAAATACGGTAAACGTCTGCTGTTTCCTAGCTAAGGAATCATCTAACACTCCTTTTCCCCTCTGTCCCTTTAAATTCTGCAAGGCATTACTATGGTTCAGAGTTGTGTACTAGGCTAATGGCCTTGGGGTCTTTACAAGCCTAGCTCATAGGATTACCTTGGCATTGTGCCTCCTGACCTTAGTTCCCAGTGCCTCTGTCGAGTAAAGCCACTATAGTGATCCCTGGGATGAATTTTCTATTTCCCATCCACTCATCAAGATTTCTCTTGAAGAGGGCCAGTGAAGTGCTCTGCTTGACATGTCTCTGGGTTATGAACCTGTCCCTCCAGCATGTTCTTTTGATTGTGGTAATGAAGTTGAGGTCTCTGAAGTGTGTGGTGCGGAGGGATTGGGATTTCTTTAGATGTAGCATTTCTAACAGAGCTGGGTCAGACATGGCTTTGTAAGTCAAGCAGAGATTGCCTCTAAGTAGGTGATATGAGACAGAGAATAGTTGGAGTTTCTTTTAGTCTGTCCATATAGGACAAATGGTTAAGGCCTAGGATCCTATTTGTGAGGTAATTTTGCGACCTCTCCAGTTGTTGCAGGTGTTTAGTGAGGTACATGCCAAGTGGGGCATTGTACTCGATGATTGACTTAATGAGGGAAGAGTAGGGGGAGACAATGACCTCTTTCTTCCTGGATACAAAACCCTTAGTAATGAGATGTGCCACATAGAAGGACTTTCTAATCACAGTGACAATGTGGTGGTCAAAAGAGAGGTTGCTGTCAACCTGTGTTCCCAGATCTCTTATAATGCCTTCTGTGTTCAGTGGACTACCATTGATGTGGTAATTCATGGGAACCGGGTTTTTCCCAAAGGGGATGACGCCACATTTTTTGGCATTGAGCTTAAGGCCATGGCACCAGTTGTTGGTCTTAGTTAGGCCTTTCTCTAGGATGTCAACATCACTCAGAGAGTGTTAATAATAGCTCCCGACTTGCAATCATCTGCAGACTTTGTCATCAGAGTTCCTTTGTGTTGGCCTGGACTTCAGAGAAGTAGATACCAAACAGGAGAGGACCCAGGACCGAATCCTGTGGGACTCCACTCGTGTGACTGGTCGGCAATCTGACTTGGAGTCAGCTACTTTCACACTGTGAGTTCTACCTGTGAGACAGTTTGCAACCCATCTAGTGGTATAGGGGTTGATGCCTAGCTTAGTAAGTTTATATATATATATATATATATATATATATATATATATATGTATATATATATATATATATATATATATATATATATATATATATGGGTCCACTTCTAAATCTCGAAAGCTCAAAATACTGAACCCAAAATCTGGAAAGTTCAAAATATTGAATACTCATAATACTTAATCTCATAATATTGAAAAACATACAGCACACCAACACTTACTATACTGCAGCACAACTACATACAGAAACAAATAAAAGACAAACATATTAGTCTACTCCAACTATAAACAAGGGGGGCAAGCCCTCCTGCACCACCCATGTGGGGGGCAGTGCCCCCACCTCCCCTGCTATTTAAATATATCGACTCCAAGACCGCACTTCACTACACTAAGATGAGTTATGCTGTAGTCTAGTAAATTAAAAGGGAACATGACTAAGGTTACAACAGGCAGTCATGAAGCATGTAATGGTATGTTTGCCATTTTCTTCTGTGAAGTAGTATCTCGGAGTTGATGTATTTAAGTAGCAGGGGGTGTGGGGGGCAGATCCCCCCACATGGCAGGTGCAGGGGTGCTTGATCCCCTGCTTATAGTTGTAGAAGAGTAATATGTTTATGTATGTCATTCTGCGGCAATATAGTAACTGTTGGCGTCCTGTATGTTTTTTGATATTATGAGATTCAGTATTATGAGTTTTAAGTATTTTGAACTTTCGAGATTTTGGGTTCAGTATTTTGAGATTCAAGATTTTGAGCTTTCGAGATTTAGAAGTGGACCCATATATATATATATATATATATATATATATATATATATATATAGAGAGAGAGAGAGATAGATATTTCTTTTTTAAGTTTTCACCCCTGCTGTCTCTCTCTCCCTTCATGCACCTGACTTTAAAGTGCCCAAGAAGCAACTGTCAAAATAAATCTCATAAGTTTCTCTTAAAAGGGTCAATAATCAGCAGCTTTTTTGTACATCCCGAAGGTATGCCTCGTTCAACATGTGCCGACAATGTCATAACATTTAACTATTGATCAGTCATTTTCTTTCCTCTGTTATGAACTGTTCATGCTACCAATTTATTCAAATAGTCTTTCTCTGTTTCAGAATTTTACTTTTATATATGACATATGTAATGCTTTTAGTAATTTTATTTAATTTTTGTTCTCTTTTATATAATGTGTCGTAATTTTTTTTTGTAATGTGATTATTTTTATTTTTATTATTATTATGGAGCTTTTCTCCCAGGGGATTGGACTTTATAATTGCTTTTATAGAAGGCTAAGTGAACACAGTTCATGTTACTGTTAGTTCATACTGAATAACATAGCTCTAGAATTATTGTCCTAAAACAGCCATACTTTGCTTTGTGCATTATATCCTGTGTGTATTAATTGAAGTATACAGCTGTTATCGCGGGACTTAGAGGCTGTATGTTACTGCTGTTAGTCTGGTTTTACAGAGCTGATACTGTATGCACTATAATCAATTTTAATTATAATGTATGCAATATAATTAATTTTACTCTCCAGCTCTATTCCTTGCATGCTCTCCACTTCGCATTATTGTAACCTTTGCACTAATTCTGCCTTATTTACCTTTATTTTTCAGTTTGCACGGGTTTCTTTCCTGAGTGAACCCCCCCCCCCCACCTGGGATTCACTGCATAAAGCAATTTCTACCTTCTCCACTGAAGCTGACTATCTTAACTAAGTAAAACCTCTGGGAAGCAAGAACTTGACTCCCTCCAGCTTTTCAATTGTAATAGGTGAACTACAATTTAGTTTTTGTAAACTGAGGCTTAATGGTGTATGCACAGTAACAGTGAAGGGATCTAGCCAATTGCCACTAGATTGGGCTATACTACTTTGAATCAGCCTTACGCTCACACAGTGTTCCAGTCCTAAGCATTTACTTTTTAATTTGGTAAAGTAATTTTGCTCCCTCCTTATTGACTACATTTGCTAGTTTACCCCTAGGATCCAATTAAAATTAGCCTGAAAATTGGTGTAAAATTAAAAAAGAATAAAACAAATTAAAGTACAGCCAAAATCATTGCTTACATACAATCATACAAACTAAACCAAAAGCCCAAGGTAACTGTCAGAGTCAGTGTTAGCTCCGCTCCACTTACCCTTGCTGTGCTTGGCTCACTCTGCTCCCCTCCCTGCCCCCAAATTCCACCCACCCCCACTAGTGCTAAATTTAAACCAGACTTTGCCACTCCCTTGCCACTCCCCTCCTGCTAACTACCAATCAGCACCTCACACATCATTGAGCAGCCCTGCCCCCTTAACCCATTTCCTTCTCTCTCATTCTTCCACACCCTGTTAGCACAATCAGCCATCAAATATGTCCCTCCCCTATCAAAATGCAAACAAGCAAAAAAACACTAATTACCAAAATTCCTATACTGTTTCTATTTTACCATCTCACTGCCTACGAACAAACACTTGACCATGGTATTCACTACCCAAATGGTCAAACAGACACCCATGACTTCATACATAACACCAAACACTTTACCTTCCCCAGCACACTGAATATACCACCCTCTATAAAATACCACCCCTGTACAGCAACAAAATATAATCCTAAAGACAAAGACTATATAAAGCTTATAAACAAACTCCTAAAGCTCAGAATATCCTGTCACTATAACCTTATAACACATGTAGACATTCATCCCAACCCTGGCCCACCCACTCCCAATAACCCCCACTCCCCTCCCTCAACCCCCACAGTCAAGCTACCCATGAATACTCCCACTAGTTCCCTCCTAGCATTTCACCTAAATATTAGAAGTATTAACAATAGGATTCCCAACCTACACACCCTCCTAGCAACCCACTCCTCAGACATTATGTCTTACGGAAATCTGGCTAAAACTCAGTACTACTGACAATGAGATACTACTTCCAGGATACAATATTCACCAGTTAGACCGTGCTACAAGGAAAGGAGGTGGGATAGCAGTCCTTTACAAAAATACTCTAACCGTTAATAGAGACACTATTCAACCTCCCCAATTCAATAACGCAGAACTCCTCATACCCAAGCTACAGATTAACCAAAACAAACACTTGAACATTGTCTGTGCATACATTCCACCAGGCAACAACCTAAATACCCTAGAAGATCTCCTTTACTGGTTATCCACTACCTATCCCCAAGAAACCATAGTTCTTGGTGATTTTAACACTGACTGTCACCCCTGCTCCTCTGACCCCCCCCCCCCTCACTCATATAAACTTGTCTGGGTTTAAACAGACCATAACCTCTCCCACTAGGATAAACAAACCAACCAACAAGGAAAGTATCCTAGAATGGATCCTAGTTAATAACCAACCCCAACTGTACACAGCTGGTACTCTCCCTGATGACCTCAGCGACCATTGTCTAACCTATATCATAAAACATAAGGCAGGAAACCCTCACCAGCCCAAATATAAAACATTTAGAAACAGGAAAATCTTTGATGCTGCTATATTCCAAAATGAATTAAAAGCAGTTGACTGTTCAAAACTAAAAAATCTTACATTAGAGGAGGCCATAGATCACCTTAACACTAAATTCCTAAGTATTGATTTCCATGCTCCAGCACATACAATAAAAACTAGATCAAATACAGCACCATGGCTCACAAAAGATACCAAAACTAAAACCAAAACTAGAAACAGAGCCTGGGCCAGCTGGGGAACAACCAAAGCCCCACTTGACCATCTAAAATATTGTCAGCTCAGGAATGATACAAAAAAAAAACTATTTTACTGGATAAAAAAAGCTTCTACCAAAATCTCCTACAAAAGCACCACAACAACCCTCAAAAGTTCTGGGCAGGCTTAAATCAACTACTTTGTCCAGGTCACTCCACCACCCCAACCCCGGCTAACTACACCTATAATTCCCCAGAGACCATAGCTAGCGCCTTTAATAACTTTTTCACTGAAGCAATCCAATCCCTAGCAAATCAACTAACCCCCTCTAACTTAAACCACGTGCCTAATCTACCTAATAATCACCCAGAATTTAGCTTCCAACCACTAGATGTTCTTCATCTCACATTGCTGCAGTCCTGACATATGGGTAGTCCGCTGTCCTCGGTCGGCCCGAATACCAAAATATTAGGCTGACGTCGGTCATGGGCGCTCAGATCTGACGTCAGAGCGTCAGGGTATTAAAGCGCATGACCGACGTCATATCCTCAGTCTTTTTTGCCGCATGGTCCGATACAGAAGCAGCATTTGCAAGTGCCGTTCGGCGTTCTGAAATTTTCGTATTCTGAGTTTCAGACCGAAACCAAGTTGGGCTAAGTACCCGTTGGGGAATATTTTGTTTTTCTTGCCTCAGTTAATTCCGGATGTCAGAAAAAGTGAATAATTGTATTTCTTGTGGGAAACAGATACCGCATAGGGATTACCACTTTCTTTGTATTCCTTGTTTGGGACCTGAGCACGACGTAGTCGGGTGTCGCTTTTGTGCTAGGTTTAATAAGCGCACCATTAAACGTAGGTTAGATTGCGCTAGGCTTGTCTTCGGTAAGCAGTGTAATTATAATATGCCGTCGAATCCTCCGGCCGCTACAAGAAGCAAAGAAAAATCTTTAAAGTCCAGGCAGGATGAGTCGTCCGTTCCGGACGCCGGTTCTTTAGAAACTACGGTGGAATCTGTGGATCCAGCCGAGGTTTCAGTTGAGTCTCAGGGGGAGGCTTTAATTTTGCAAGATGTGGCTTCTCAAGAGTCAGGTCAGGCTGAGGGGGCCTCTCAGGTTGCTGTTCTCCCTTCCTTACCTAAGGTGGTTAGGCCTTCTCCTTCTGTCTCTAAGGATCCTTCCAAAGGCAGGCCTGGTTTGCCTTCCACGGGTGTCAGTCCTAGTTCTGCAGGTTCTGTGCCTAAAAAGCACATGCTTAAAATGGCAGAAGATTTAATTTCTTTAATCAGAGGTTCTATGCCCCCTCCTGATAAGAGGCCTAGGGTGGAGCCACAGGTGGAAAGTTTGGAGCAGGCTTCAGATTATTCAGAGTCTTCGGCTGAAGACATTCAGGATTTTCCTCCTTATTCTGATTCAGACGCAGAGGATTCCACTCCTTCTGCTTCTCCTCCAGAGGATTTTTCTTTTTCAGAAACCCTGCATTCTATGAGGGAGCATGTTAAATGGGAAGGTCAGGATTTCTCAGATTCCCGAAAGAGGCTTAGGGAATTTTTGTTTTTACCACAACATAGGCCCTTGGCTATACCTCCTGTTTTGGATGTTGTTCAAGACGTTTTTTCCGAGGCTTCCCTGAATCCAGACTCTTTGCCTCCTGCGCCAGTTAAGCCAGACAGGTATTACAGAGTACCTGAGGCTCATAAATATCTGTATAAGAGTCCAAGGGCTGACCCAGAAACTATTAGCCAGGGACCTAAGGGTGTCAGGGCTTCTGTTGTAAAGAATCCAGTTCCTATGGATAAAGATGCTAGAGCTCTGGATAGATGGGGTAAGAAAGTGTATACCTCTTCCACTTTAGCAATGAGGGCTTTGAATTGCCAGTTTCATATGTTGAAGTACCAGAATTTTCTCCTTACTCAGCTAAAATCTAAAGTGGATGCTTTGGCAGAGGGCATAGAGTGTAAGGAATTACAGGATTTGGTACATGCCTCTGAACAGGTGGGTAAGCATTCTTTGCAGTGTGGTTTCGATGCTTTGCAGGCTTCTTCCAGGGTGGCTGCCACTGGTTCAGTTATTCGCAGGCACGCCTGGCTTAAGGATCAGAATTTGTCAGAGCATGTTAAAACTAGAATTTTGGATGCTCCTTTACAGTCTGAAGTTTTGTTTGGTTCTCCTGTGGAGTCTGTCTTGAAGAAAATGGAAGACAAGGCTAAGTCTATGCAGACTGTTAAAGATTTTCTGCAGGTGCAGCCTCCTAAGTTCAGCAGGAATTGGCCTACTAAGGGATGGGCTTATCCTTCTTCTGATTTACAGTCTAGGGGTAAATCTAGACGTGGTAGGGGCAGAGCTCAGAGTTCTTTCAGGCCTAGAACATGGAGTTCACCTGCACAATCTACAGGTGAGGGCAGGGGCCAGTCCTTTCGTAAACAGGCCCAATGACCTGCATCTTCAGCTGCCAGATTCTTCCTGTCTGGCAGCTCCTTTGGGAGGAAAGTTGGCACTCTTCAAGCAAAACTGGCTTTTAGTCACCCAGGACAAATGGGTGTTGGACATTATAGACCGAGGCTACAAGTTTTATTTCCATACATTGCCTCCTTTCAAAGGCATGCCAGACGTTCCTCCTCAGCAAAGGGTAGAGGCTCACAAGCAGATTTCTTTACTTCTTCAAATGGAGGCTATACAGCAGGTCCCTCTGTCAGAAGTGGGCCTAGGATTTTACTCTCGCCTATTTCTAGTACCAAAGAAAGGAAACACTTGGAGGCCGATTTTGGATTTATCTATCCTCAACACATACCTGGACATTCCAAAATTCAAAATGTTGACGTTGCAACAACTTCTACCTCTGTTGGGCAAAGATCACTGGATGGTAACTCTGGATCTCAAAGAGGCTTATCTTCATGTTCCTATCAGGCCCAGTTGCAGGAGATACCTGAGTTTTCGGGCTGGGACTTTACATTATCAGTTCTCTGCATTGCCCTTTGGCTTATCTACTGCGCCCAGGGTGTTCACAAAGGTTCTGGCTCCAGTGATAGCCTTCTTTACGGTTAAGAGGAATACAAATTTATCCTTATTTGGACGATTGCCTGATTCTTGCTCAAGACAAACGAACTTCTTCATCATCTACAGTATGTGATGGCAGTGTTAAGGTGCCTAGGGTATTCTGTGAACGAAACAAAGTCCAGTCTAGTACCCTCTCAGGAAATGTGCTTTCTGGGTGTGAGACTGAATACAGCTTCCCAGATGGCCTTTTGACCCCGGACAAGCAAAAGAACCTTACACTTTACTTCCATCAATTGTCTCTACGGTCCAGGCTGACTGCAAGGACAGTCCTTCAAGCCTTGGGGTTCATGGCATCTTGTATTCTGGTGCTTCCCAATGCCAAACTGCATATGAGGAAGCTACAATGGTATCTCAAAATGTATGGACACAACACTGCCAAGATCTGGACACTGTCATTCAAATAATACCTTGCATTCAAAAGGAATTTTTGTGGTGGGCTCAGGAATGTCACCTAAACAAGGGACTCTCTGTGACCCAACCAGAGGCGAGTCAGATTTTAACGACAGATGCCTCGGACAAGGCTTGGGGAGCACACCTCAATGGAAAATGGGTTCAAGACACGTGGCCTGCCAGACTTCAACATTTACATATCAACTTGAAGGAGATGTTAGCAGTCCAATTTGCATTGATGGCTTTCAAGGATTTACTTCACCCAGGGCAAGTGTTGATTCAAACAGACAACACAACTGTCATGTGGTACATCAACAAGCAAGGGGAACCCATTCACCCTCTTTGCAGGCAAGCAATGATTTTGTGGGAGACTGCTCTCAGTTTACACCTCAATCTTCAGGCAAGGTTTCTACCAGGAGCACAGAACTCCTTAGCAGATGCTTTGAGCAGACAGATAGTGGATCCCCACGAGTGGAAATTGGATCCTCATGTATTTCGAAAATTGACAGTGATATGGGGAACTCCAGACATAGATCTGTTCGCTTCTCCACTAAATTTCCAGTTGCCAAAATTTTGCACAAAAATGTTTCATCCCACAGCTTGGAAAGTGGATGCTCTATCATTCAGTTGGAGCAATCTTCACGTCTATGCCTTTCCGCCTCTGCCTCTCCTCCCAAGGTACTCTTGAAGGTCAGACAAGACAAGCCCTCCATGATTCTAATAGCTCCAGATTGGCCTCGACAGCACTGGTACCCTCTTCTGAGGAGTTTAGTACGGGAGCCTCCATGGCCTTTGCCTTCGATTCCGCACCTTTTGTCTCAGGAGGGCAATCATTTCCTCAATGTCAGGATTCAGTCCCTGCATCTAACAGCCTGGCATATTCTGTTCTAGAACCTGGAGGGTCGCAGCTTCCACAACAAGTTTTGAATGTTATTTTGGAGGCCAGAAGGCCTTGTACAAGGAAAGTTTATGCTGATAAATGGAGGAGATTTTTAATTTGGAGCAAAACAAAGAGCTTTGATGTTTCCAGGCCTGATTTAAGTGTTTCTCTTCAATATCTTACAGAATTATTAGAGAAGGGTTTGTTCATGCTGCAGCCATTTCTGCTCACTATGACTGTGACCCACCATTATTCTCTCATCCTTTGTTTAAACAATTTCTTAGAGGGGCAAAGAACATAAGACCCCACGTAGAGCTCCTACTCCTGCCTGGGATCTCAATTTTGTGTTGGAAAAACTTACTTTACCTCCTTTTGAACCTGCAGCTACTGCTGAGTTAAAGTTTTTGTCTTGGAAGACTGCTTTTTTGTTGGCCATTACATCTGCTAGAAGGGTTTCTGAATTACAGGCTCTTATGGCAGTTGAACCCTTCCTAATTTTTCATAAGGATAGGGTATCTCTGCATACTAACCCTACTTTTATACCTAAAGTGGTTTCAAATGTGGCCTTGAACCAATCAATTAATTTGCCTACTTTTTATGCAGATCCCCAAAATAAAGGGGAGAAAATTTTGCACACTTTGGATATTCACAGGCAGTTGCGTTATTATTTGAGCAAGACTAAAGGGTTCAGACAGTCTCAGCAGTTGTTTGTTTCTTTTGCTTTGGGTTCTCAGGGGAAACCTGTTTCAAAACAAACTATTTCTAAGTGGATTGGCCTTTGTATTGCTTTTTGTTATTCTCATCATGGTAAGGAGATTCTGGCTGGAATCAGACCTCACTCCAATAGGGCTACTGCCACTTCTACCGCTTTTTTAAGGGGAGTAGCTACTAAAGATATTTTGGAAGCAGCTACTTGGAGTTCAGTGCATACTTTTTCTAAACATTACCATCTTCCTCTTTATTCCAAATCTAGGGCTGGATTTGCCACTGCAATCTTACAGGGCATTTTGGCAGCTCCCAACGCTTTATGATTTTGCCAGCCTCCCTTTACCTCTGCTTTGGGATTCTACCCATATGTCAGGACTGCAGCAATGTGAGATGAAGAACATAGTACAGTTTTGTACCTACCATAAATGTAGATGTTCGAAGATCCACATTGCTGCAGTCCAATTTACCTCCCTCCTTCCCCTCTGTAGTTTGGAATGGTTGTTTGGTTTGGGTGGTAGCTGTTATTTGTACATGCCTTTGGGAAGTATTCTATTTTGGCTGTGGCCTTTCTTTTTAGGGCCTTCTGACATCTGGGGCAAGAAAAGACTGAGGATATGACGTCGGTCATGCGCTTTAATACCCTGACGCTCTGACGTCAGATCTGAGCGCCCATGACCGACGTCAGCCTAATACTTTGGTATTCGGGCCGACCGAGGACAGCGGACTACCCATATGTCAGGACTGCAGCAATGTGGATCTTCGAACATCTACATTTATGGTAGGTACAAAACTGTACTTTTTATCAAAACACTTCTAAAAAAAACTAAAACCTACCACCCTCGCTGCTGACCTCCTCCCTGCAGAGTACCTACAAATAGCCGCAGATGCCATTGCATATCCCATATCTATCCTCATCAACAGAATCTTATCCGAAAAGAGCTCCCTCTCGAAAATATCTCACGTCATCCCACTCCATAAAGGTGGTAGCTCCTCAGACATATCCAACTATAGACCCATTGCCATTCTTTCCCCACTAGCCAAAATAATGGAGAAATATGTACACAAGCAACTAATGCAATACCTTACACAGAATAACTTACTATCCGACTCCCAGCATGGTTTCAGGCCATGCCACAGCACCACCTCAGCCCTCCTTTCCTTTGCTACTGTCATAAAACAAAACAGGAATGACAATAGGCTAACCTCTGCCCTCTTTCTTGACTTATCAAAAGCCTCTGACATGGTCAGCCATGAACTTCTCATTCTTTCACTAAAATCTATTTCCTTCAACAAGCCCGCTATCCAGTGGTTCCAGTCCTACCTGACTGGTAGACAGCAGGCGGTGCTATGGCAGGGCAAACTTTCCAGCCAGTTACCACTCACACTTGGTGTCCCTCAAGGGTTCATACTAGGTCCACTACTCTTCTCTATTTTTATCAACAACCTTCACACAGCTATCGCTAAAGCCACCTGCATTCAATACGCAGATGATTCCACTCTCATCTGCTCAGCCACCTCCCCATCCAACTTGCAAATCTTAACCCAAAATACATTTAACACTATCGAGAACTGGGTCACCAACCAACGCCTACTTCTGAACCCCAATAAAACTAAACTTCTACTCTTCTCTCCCAATAGTAGATCCACCACACTTTCATTCTCTGTCACATCTAACAATGGTACCACTATTTCCCCAGATAATTACACCAAACTGCTAGGGGTTATCATAGACAATAATCTCAAATTTGACCTACAGGTCAACAAAACCATATAAACCATCAATAAGAAGCTTGGATCTCTGTATAGAAACAAGACATTTTTAACCCCACTGGCTAGGACTGCAATCACCCGATCACACCTACTCTCTACTCTTATGTGCCTCACCTGTACTCTCAAACCTCAACAAATCCGAACTAGGTAAGCTGTCCCATAGCTACAATCATATTGCCAGATTCACCACTGGCTCCACCTATAGAACCCACCACTGCCAGAACCTTAAACAACTAGAGTGGCTAGAACTGCTCAGCTTAATTCAATTCAATCAACTCTTAATAGCGCACAAAATGTTGTACCACCCTGAGGATACCCCCTCACTTAAAAATATTATTAAGCCATATAGCAACCTAAGATCCCTACTGTCAACCGATAAACTACTGGTCCAAACCCACAAAGCTAATAACTCTGCTGGTGAATCCCTGTTTGCCAACTTCATTGGCAAAACCTGGAATTCGTTGCCAAACTATATAACCCTACAGTCCTCCAAAAGTCACTTCAAAAAAACCTCAAAGAGTATCTCAAAGTGAATTGGCTATGTCCATGTACCAACCCTGATTAAGTTATAAACTAAAAACATTTTCTGCAATTATCATAACTTGTAACTACATCACCAAGCTCTGCTTCCAGTCTGATGTCTCTTACTTTTAGTTGTTTGTCCATGAGAATTGTGAGTCCCTACTAGGGAACACTACTAACCCATTGTATATAATCACTTTGTTTTTATAATTGTTTGCTAACTTCTGTAAGTTTGTCTATGTGGAGCTTTTCTCCCCGGGCCTCCGCTGAAAATGGACATGTATCCAGTCGGACTATCCTGGTAAACAAATGTAAAATAAATAAATAAAAAGGTCCGATGACCTAGTCAGACATTACTGGTAAACAAATGTAAACTAAAAATAAATATAATCTGATATCAGCCCTTGATAAGGAAGGAAATCTCTAGCCTGTAGTCCAAATGAATTCTTGACCACTTCCCATTCTTTTACCTTTCCCTTCTCATTTGCTCCGAATACCTTGGTTCCTTTGCCAGTTTTCTCCAGTAAATTCCAGCCCCCTATTACCTATTCTCTGTACCCGTAATTGCAGTTGTCTCTATTTGGGGAATTTTCTTTCTCCACTCCTGTGTTGGCTTAGTTCTCAGAATACTTTATGAATATAATATTCTGTGTTGTTCTCCTTAAGGATCTGCATCAAAAATCCCAGTCTCTCCTTGTTTCTTGAGCTTCCCCTGTTTCATTATCACCCCTTTACACTTTGAATTATAGTTTTCTGCTTGTGTTATCTATAGGAGCCTTAACTGTGTTATAAATATAAAAATGCTCATTTAAATCAGGTAATCCCAAACTACCTTGTTCTATTGTTAGAATCAACTTATCCCATTAAGTCATACCCTCTTTCCTTCCCAGATGAAATCCTTCAACTCTCTGTTAACAGGTATCCACAACTTCTCCTATGGTTGATAAAAATATGCCTGACCTGTGTATAAAGCTAAAGGGACTAAAATCTTTTTCACTGCTTGTATCTTGCTATCCATATCCATAAAACCGAGCTTCCAATTTCTCAGTTTTTGTAATATCTTTTATTTAGTCTCTTCCCACATATTCCTGCTACTATAATAAATTCCTTTTTAATCCATACTGCTAAATACTTCATTTTATCTTGTTCCCATAAAAATGGGTATTGCCGAACCAATTCATGAGTGGATATATAGTTTACAGCTGTTTACCTATGTTTTATCTTCTTTAATTATGTCCTGAAAAGACTTGAAACTATCTAAGAATGTTCCACAACACTGAAATGTCCTTTTCTGGTTTTATCAGGTATAAAATAATATCATCTGCAAATAAAGCAAACTTTTCTTGATTACCATACCAATTATTTCGTTGAATTTCTGAGTCTCTTATTTACTTTGCAGATGATTATAAATATAATGCAATTAAAGGGAAGGAGGGCACCCCTGTCTGTTTCCTCTGCTTAAGCAGAACTTATCAGTAAGGGACTCACCTCCCACTATAATTTTCACCTCTGATCCGTCGTATCTCCTCCTAATCAGCCTTATAATTTAATCAGAGAATGCAAATGCTTCCATTGCCCTATTCATACAATGCGAGTGTACTCCGTCAAACACTTTATCGGCATCAAGACCAACCAACAACAGTGATATTTTCTTATATTCTGCTTTCCACTGGATCATCATTGTTCTATTAATACTGTCAAACATTTGCCTCCCCTCCACAAAACCACACTGATCTGTAACTACCAATTTTGGTATCTCCTTTGACATTCTTTTAGGAATTATAGACATAAACTCTTCATAATCCTAGTTTAATATTGAAATGGGCCTGTACGAAGTTGGATCTGATGGATCTTTACCCTCTTTAGGTATTACAGCCACCACTGTTTTCTTCCAGGATGTTGGTACCTCTTTTTAAATACTGTTAAGCAAAACCTGTCAGATCTGTATCACTTTCTTCCCTGCTAGCTTCCAAACTTCCACAGGAATACCATCTCTTTCTGGACACTTTCTTTTAGATTGTGTATACGTCATTTTTCTCTCATCTCCTGCTATTCTAGCTGTTAGTATTTGGGCCTTATCTGCATCTGACCTTGACATATTTAATTCTTCCGTAAACATTCCCATGTGTATTTTTTCTTGATTTCCACATGTCTTTGCTTTATACAGATTTTCATAAAATTTCCAAAACATTTGTAATACCTCTGCAGAATCTCTGGTTATTTTCCTTGCTTTAGGCTCCCTAAGCTTTCTATTTTCTGTTGCCTGAACCTTTGTGCTAAAAGCTTTTGTGATCTGCAGTTACTATGAAAAAAAAAGTTGCTTAAGAGCAATATTTCTAGACTCATGCATCTTATCGGAGTCCCTCATGTTATCTTTATACTCTGCAATTGTGCCTCTTCTTGTTCTGTGAGATCAATCTGTTCTGCAATTCTTTAAACTTTGCCATTCTTTCTAAATAATTCTTGTTAATTCTTAACCATATCTCTTTCTTTCATTTCCAGCCTATTTTTAAACTGCACTTGAATTTTATCCCACTCCCTAGCTGTATTTTCCCTAATAACTTGCAAATAATTTCTGCTATCCATTTCTTAAATTCCACTCCATTTAACAGATAGGTGGAGGTGTCATTGTCTCATTTCTATTTCATTTCTCTGTATTCGTGTGTGATCTGAAAAAGTTATTAGATGCATATCAAAACTTTCAATTAAATGCACGTATTCCTGTGAAATAGAATTTCTGTCTAGCCTAGCCTATTTTTTATATCTTGGGGAATAATATGCAAGTTCTCTCCAGACTCTTACTACTGAATTCACATCTTCCACACTAAATATATGCATACGTCTTTAAAAAAAATCTACCTTCATTTGTTATATTCTCCCTTCTAGGCTCCCCAGATAAGTCCTCGTTGTAAAGCAAATTACAGTCTATGCCTATAAATAATAATGTCTTCTGAAAGCTGATTATTTCTCCCAGAATTTTCTAAAGCTCCACTGTAGCAGTTTTAGGTGGAATATAAATCCATAGTTTCATAGTTTGGTACTAGGCTATCGGCCCTAGCCATAACAATTCCCTGGCTATTTCTTCCCACACTATTTACTTCCTGGACCCCTGTCTAGCAGGGAGACTGACGTGATCCCTGGGGGGGAATTTCCTTTCTCCCATCCAATCATCAAGGTTCCTTTTGAAGAGTGCCAAAGAGGCGTTCTGCTTGACATGTATGGACAGTCTATTCCAGAGTCTGGGGAGTCTCTGGGTCAGGAATTTATCCCTCCAGCATGTTTTGTTTATTGTGATGACAAGGTTTAGATCCCTGCAGGTGTGGCTCTGAGGGATTGGGATTTCTTTAAGTGTAGCATGTCTAACAGCTCTGGGTTTGACATGGCCTTGTATGTTAAGCAGAGATCACCTCTGAGTAGACAATATGCAACAGAGTATAGCTGGATTTTTTAAGCCGGTCAGCATAGGGCATCTGCTTTAGGCCTGTGATTCTTTTAGTGAGGTATTTCTGTGACCTTTCCAGTTGTTGCAGGTGTCTTGAGAGGTATATACCAAATGGGGCATTGTATTCTATAATGGGTCTAATGAGGAATGAGTACAGTGGGACAATGACCTCCTTTTTTCTGGATGAAAAGCCCTTAGTGATGAGGTGTGCCACATAGAAGGATTTCCTGACTGTTGTGGCGATGTGGTTATCGAAGGTGAGACCACTGTCCACCTGTGTCCCTAAGTCTCTTATCACACTTTCGGTGTTTATTGTACTGCCACCTATGTGGTAATTCACGGGACCATGTTTTTTCCCAAAGGAGATAACTATACATTTCTTGGCATTGAGCTTGAGCCCATGGTTCTGGCACCAAGCATCTGTTTCTGTAAGACCCTTTTGTAGAGTATCCACATCATTTGGAGAATCAATAATGGCTCCCAGTTTGCAGTCATCTGCGAACTTTGTTAGCCAGAGTCCCTTAGTATTGGCCTGTACTTCAGAGAAGTAGATGCCAAACAAGAGTGGTCCCAGGACTGAACCCTGAGGTACTCCACTTGTCACTTGTCTGGAGATGGATCTGGAGTCAGCTACTTTTACAGTGTGGGTTCTGTCAGTAAGCCAGTTAGCAACCCGAGTGACATAGGGATTAATGCCCAGCTTAGTAAGTCTATCTATGATTCCAGAGTGGAAAATGGTGTCAAAGGCTTTAGTGAGGTCCAGATAGGCTGTGTGGACCGCCTTACCCTCATCCACGACTCTGGAGACTGATTTGAAGAAGTCAGTCAGGTTCAAGAGACAAGATTGGCCCTTCACAAACCCAAACTGGGTGGGATCCAGTGTTTGAAGGTTGCAAATGTCTTTGTTTATAAGTTCTATGATAATACGTTCCGTGGCCTTGCAGATCAAGCTCATCAGACTGATGGGGTGGTATTTCCCGGGATCCAAGGTGGATCCCCCCTTGTGGAGCAGGATAACTGTAGCTGTGCACCACTCATTGAGTTATGTCAGTTTAATCCTCCTTCCTTGGCAGTAGCCCCTTTGTACTACAAAAGTGCCATTATTATCTTTTTTCCTTATTCTATTGCTACTGGAGCTCCTCTTGCAATTAATATAAGTACTCCCCTTTTCCATTGTCCCAAATATTCTGCTGAATAACCATCCTGAAATCCATTATTTATCAAATTCGCATGCCCAATTCATTCTGAATATGTCTCCTGTAGCATAACTATTTGCACTGTGTATTTTTAATATAGGTCATTACTCTTTCTTTTTTGTATATATCTGTGCGACCATTCACATTTAAAGATAATATGGAAAGTTTGTCATTGTGATCAAAAGTTATTCCCACCTATTATATATAACCATTTTTTTAATGGCTAGTTTCAGCTCTTATGTTACATGCATATATGTTATATCCATTTGAACCAATGTCACAGTTTACAAGATGTTTTGCTTTAATGAAAACACTCAAGCAAAAACAAATACACCCACAGAACACCCTCAGAACCTATTAACTTAATACCAGCAAACAGAATTATGTACATTTTCAAATACTGAAGTTTGGCCCTCCTAATAGGAACAATTGTCCCAGATTGACAGCCACACTGACAGACTTGAATTGACCATTAATAAAGGTTATCCATTCCTAGATGCATGGTACAGCCTGTGCTGCTACTTACACCAAGTGTTGTCTGGTTTTGTCTTATCGTTATTCCTCTCTGAGATGTAGAAAACAATTTGTATGCTTTCCAACATTATCTCCTAGACATTGAAAGAATGCATTAACTGTTTTCATAGCCTTTATCATCTTGTCCTCATAGACACATGAGAACCAAATACACAGTTGCCTTCCACTGTAAGCTTTTCATGTTGTAGTGTGAACATTTATTTGCTGGAGGAAAACATATTGAGCACAAAAGCAGGTAAAAGCAGTGTGTGTGTATAGTGTATAAAATGCTCCAGTTAGCAGAGTACACTTTAGTTAATTACATGACTTGCTCGGGCTCAAATTCTGTAACAGCCTTAATTCTAGTGTCTCATGGCAGCTATTGAAAAGAGTAGCAGAAGTTCCCCAGTGCCCTGACCAAATTTTCACCAGTAGTGTAAATGCCACCTTGGGTCTCCCCTGAAAAGAGGGCATTGACCTAGTAGAACTAACCTGGTCAACAAAGGATTAGTAAATTAAGAGTTTTAAATTAAATCCACATGCACTGTAATCATTTCAGAATTAAAGCAGACAACAGTATGCACAATGCCAGTTTTGAGCAGTGTTTATGGCAACTGGGGAGAGGGAGAGAGAGAGAGACAAGTAATGGGACCTTGGGAAGGTTGGAGGGGTGGTGCTGGTCCATTACCCTGTCTAGGACTCCATTTGACCATGATCTGGCTGTAGATTAAGCTATGTGTACAGTGTGACTTTATGAAACCAGTCTTGTCAAATGAAATCTCATTTGCTTTTTTGTGGATGATTGAAAAATGTATAGGTTATCTGACAAGCAAATTAATGTACAGGTTTGGGATATTAAAACCTTTTCAAATGACAAAAGATTGACATTTCATCCCTGTAAATGTGCAAAAGCGACACTTGTAGCAGAAAAAAATGAAGTGTCAAGAAATAACCTTGGAGAGGATTGTGATGTAGAAGAATTGAAGTAAAAGGGAGAAGAAACATAGCTAGTGTCAAGCAAAGGGGCAGTTACCCCAGGGGTTACCTCAAGTCCATGGTGTTAGGGGGGTGTGATCGGAAGATGCAGATTGGTACGTAGTGCATTCATTTTCATATCAGCATTTCTGAATGCTGGTAGGGAAATAATGCTTTTGCAGTTACTACCTAAGCATTTGCTTTAGTGCTTCTTGTGTGGAACAATTTGTCACAAGCAGTTTGCTACAT